>NC_134462.1:126121416-126429068 GCF_047948215.1 Lycorma delicatula
GTTTTCACGTCCTCCACTTTACGTTCAATCGATGAATTATTAATTGTTTTCATTTATTGTTAATTCTAGTATTGTAAATTAGTTCAAATTAATAATTTTATCACAATAATAGACCTAATAAAAAAACGACCCGAATTGTAGAAGAACAAGTTATGGGTTCTTCATCAGGACAACGCACCAGCTCACACGCACTGTCTGTCAAGACGTTTCTAGCCAAGTATAACATCATAGTGTTAGACTATCCGCCTCATTCGCTTGACATTTTTTCTTTCTTTTTCCTGTTTGGCTTCCAGTAAATACCGTTTAGATAATACTTCAGAGGATGATTGAGGATGATATGTATGAGTGTAAAGGAAGTGTAGTCTTCTACGTTCAAAGGTCGACTATTCTGAGATGTGTGGTTAATTGAAACCCAACCACAAAAGAACACCGGTATCCACGATCTAGTATTCAAATCCGTGTAAAAATAACTGGCTTTACTAGGACTTGAACGCTGGAACTCTCGACATCCAAATCAGCTGATTTGGGAAGACGTTTTCATCACTAGACCAACCCGGTGGGCTCATTCGCTTGACCTGGCACCATGTAACCCCAAGGTCAAATCTGCATTCAGACCGTTGAAACTGTGAAAGAAAAAGCGGCACGCGTCATGAAAAATCTCACAGAAGAAGACTTCCAGTACTGTTTCGAAAAATGGAAAATTCGCATGGAGCGTTGTAAAGAGAGAGGGCAAGGGTGTAATTGAAGGGGATATAACTAAATATGTATAAATTAAAAATGAAATATTTTATAGCATTAGTCTCGTTATTTAATAGCCAAACCTTGTATACTAAACAAAAATACATTATCGTGTGCAATTAATTATCCGCATCATGGATGCGACTGAGCGACTTAAAACACAACCCTGAAGAACAAAAAAGAGCAACAAAAGCAATACAGAAGCGTGCCAAGAAATCAGTTGAAAATAGCTAGCTGATTTATGAACACTTATTATAAACTGGTAGTGTAGTGTAATTTATTCTAGCGTACTGTTCCAAATAAAATTCGAGTTTTTCTAATTTTTTTGCACATATCGTTTTGTCCAGAATTAAATTTTCTACAATTTTTATTTATACATTTTATAGGTTTATTACCCGTTTTACAAAGTTATAGCACGTTAAACATTAACAATCGAATTTTTTTAATCTAATTTATTGGTTTTTTACCGCAGATTTCTCAAAACTACTTCAGAAACGTTTTTGAGACTTATTTTATTTAATTTTTCAGGTAAAAAACCATAAAAAATCACTAATTCTCCCTCTTAATTAACTTCCTACACACTTCAATAATACCTCATTTCACCTGGATAACTGAAATCTGAACGAAATCTTTCACTAGCCGTAACTCGCAAAGAATAGGTTATGAAAGTCATGTTATTTCAAATATGTAAAGTGGGATAAATTATTATCTAACCTATACAGCTATGTACTATAGGTTTACATGTGTTTTGAGTAAAATTTATCTGCAAGAAGTTGATGAATGTACGAGGGTTATTTTTTTTTCAAGGTCCGATCGGTCACGAAATTAAAACCACAGTGAAAATAAAAATTTTTTTATTTCTAACAAGTACTTTCATATTTACGATATTTCTCTACACAGTCGCCATTCCGATTTAGACATTTATCGTAGCGTTGTACCAACTTTCCAATACCCTCGTCATAGTACGGAGCCACCTGTGTTTTCAGCCATGTTTCTACGCTGGTCTGCAGCTCGATATCTGTGCCAAAATGTTGTCCTCCTAGCCAGCGTTTCATTCTCCGCTTATTCTTATTCAAATAAGAATAGGCGGAGAGGAATGAACAGTTAGAACAGTTTCCTTTCAATATTCGTAGACCATTTTGTTAAAGTTTAGAGTAAGCGAGTTTTTTATATAATAGGTTTTTTTTTAAATAGATATTTATTGTTGTGTTAAAATTTTTGAGAACATTTTGAATATTTTTTTTGTATACGTTAGTTTTATGTATAAGCTATTTTTTTGTTTCTGATTTTGTTTTATTTTTCTAGTTATTGAACAGATAAATAGGTTATTGCATCCACTTATGGCTGGAATTCGTAATGCAATGACAGGATTTTATGTAATAGTCTACTGGTACATGGATAAAGTATATTTGTATCACGAATACGTATCTTTATATGTATATATAATTAAATATATTTATTTAATAATTCATATAGTAATATAATATCATATATTATATTATTAAATGAAGCTGATGAACATGATTTAAAAAAACGTTTTGCAGATTCATCAATTTTTTCCAGTTGTAAATTTCAGCTTTTAACTTATTTTCTTTACACAATTTAAAGAACAATTGTAAATTATGAACGTGGTATAGTCGACGGTAAAATATCAATATATTTATAACAAAATAATATTTAATATATTTTGTTGTTTGCATATTATGTCTCTACTGCGAATTTCATTTAAAGAAATATTATTTTTTATGTTTTAAAAAAAAAATTCTATAAATAGTGGATCCCTAAGATTGGCTACCAGTTTGTGTATAAAATTTGGTTTAAAAATTTACATTTTCTTAAGATAAATTATCATGAAAAAAGAGTAGTTATATTAAAAAGTAAGAGCATTTTTAGAAAGTTCCATTAAATTTGTTTTTCAAAACAGTAGACAAATCCAATAAATATGAGGAGTAAAACTTTCCTTAAAATAAAATCCTTTAAAGATTTAATCTCACTTCTCTTTTATCAGTTGAGTTTTCTTAACTTTTCTTAGAGAAGAAAATTTGAATAAACCATTTTCTAAAACTTGAAAAAGATTTCACATAATATACTGAAAATATTTAATTTATTTTTATTTTAAAACAATGTTTTCAATCGCTACGAGGCTTTCATACGTGCATTGTTACAATGATTATTGTTATTAATTCATATTATAGAAACAAATGAGAATATCTGTTTCACAGATAAACCTCCATTGTTACGTTCAAGAGAATATGTGCAAATTTGTGTACGACTAAGTTGAACATAAATTTGCATTTATGAACATAATTAATAATTTTAAATTAACCTGTTAGTCTTAAATAAAGGACTTAATTAACCAGTTAATAAATTATTAGTTCAATAAATAAACCTAGTGTTGGTCTACCTGCTACAATGTAAACTTGATTAATAAAGTAATTGTTTGGTGAAATAATGCAATATAATATTTAAAAATAAGTATTCTCAAATTAATTTAATAGTTTTACGTGCACTCACTAGAAATGGATACTGCAGAAAGAAGTAATTAGTTTCATTTAATAACATTTAATAATTTTTTAAACGAAATGTAGTGCGGATGACAAATAAAGTCAGCTGATATTAACTGAAAATTTGTATACACGTTCTTCTTACAGTGTGAGAGCATACTAAGAAAGAATTTTTTGAAAAGGAATAAAATGGATTAACAGTGAAATTTACAATTTTTTTTTTTAATTTCTCGGTAACAAATGAAGACATCAACCTGATTTTGGTGTGCATAATCTTCATAGAAATATTTAAAAACTAATTTCTAGATTTTTTAAAATTCCGAATTTAAAGGATAAAAATGGATTTAATTGTTCTTTAAACCCTGTTACTTTTTTAATTTCTCGGTAAAAAATGATATCAACTTAATTTTTGGTGTGTGTAATTTTCATGAAAATATTTAAAAACCAATTTATAAATCTTTTAAATTAAAATTCTACCCTAAAAGGGGTGAAGAAAGGTAAAAGAATTTGAACAACTCTCGCAAATTTTCCACATTTTCGACTACACTAAACGATATATTCATTAGATCGGGGCGTACAAATTCTCTTCAGATAAATATCTGAAAACCATTTTCGGTTTTTTTTTTTAATTTTGATTTTTTAAGGGATGTGACGGTATACGGCACGGCGGCTCAATCAATACTGCGACTGCAATTAATACTGTATGTCCGACGTGATTGGCTTTACCTGCCTTCGGTTACTTGACAAAAATTATGCGCGACGAAAAACGCAGTCATACGGCGCAGGCGAAGCGAAGATGGGGATGCTAGTATACCATTAAAAGAACATGTAACAAATAAATAATATGAAAAACATAGGAAAATGTAAAATGGCTCAATAATATTAAAAATAATAAATAAAATATACATATTGTTAATAGAAGCATAAACATAGAATATAATACAACATAAGATTAATTAAACCTGAACGGGAAAAATGTCAGGATGTATTTTGAAATTTAATTTGTTAAAATGTACTCTTATGTACTCTTAACTTTTAATTCTGAATAATGTGGTTTTACAGAAAAATGAAAGGCTAATTACGATGAAAATGTATGGCATTCATCCATTCTTAGACAACTTAAAACAAATTTCGTAAAAAAAGTGTGTCGTTAATTACACTAGTAATATGGAAAAATAAATCTGTTTAAAAGTTCACTTGATCCGTTACACTTTTGAAAGAAGACGTATGTAATATAGAAAAACATATAATACAGAAAAAAATAGGATGTGTTACGTAGAAAGAAGTTAATCATTCGCTTACAGCAATATCTGTGTTATACAAGGAAAAAGAAAATAACGAAAACTTGGAAAATAAGTGAAGAACAGAAAAGTAACTTTGTGCACTTATATATAAAGAATTAATGTCATATCCTACAATACACGCGAACATTAGTCTCTTTGTTTGTATCAGCATCACGTGAGTACCAAATTTTCGGGACATATTCGTTTTATACCAGAGAAGATTTAAGCCATAGATCGATGGACTATCCCGATCTAAGGGTAGCAAAAAGTTGGGGTGAAATTGTGAATTAAAGATATTCATTAAATAAAAACTAATTAAATTATTCATTATTTCTGTCACCGTGGCAACTGAGATATGTTGTTTTCCTCATCAGTAGTAGTGTAATAGGGGTACTGCATACTATTACCGCTGTTTTCCACAAGGAGCGCTAGTGTTACAGTTCGCCATCCTGGAAATTCCCTTTATCCCTGAGGGAAATCCCATTTTCCCTTGTGGAATTGCCAACCTAATTATTTTTTACACATTAAATATTATTTATTTAAATAATGGAATACTTCAAAGGATTTCATTTTAATTAATAAACAAAAAAAAAAATTCATTATAAATAAATTATTAGATTAAGTTTACATCGGGTTTATTGTATTAGATATCAGTAATATGATTATGTACCAAATTCACTACGGTTACATGGTGAAGAGGTACAATCGTATTATTCAACTGTTGATGCTGATACCGACAACCTGTTCTACCATATTCAAACCGATAACGTTTAAAACGATAGTAGACGAGGAATACCTCGATCTGATACGTCAGGCTACCCCCACAAACATATATGTTTTATTTTAATGAACAAAAAAAAAACTTGATAAATTTAAAGATGAGAAGAATGGCAAACCTATCCTTGAATTTGTATTGCTTCACGCCAAAATTTACAGTATTCTCTATTTAAACAAAAACGAGAAGAATGTAACAAAAAATATCCAATTCTCTATTATAAAAAGAACGAGAAGAATGTAGTAAACGGTATCCGACGGGTATTTATTGCGAAAGATCTTAAGCACGAAGTTTACAAATGATAACTTTTTGATAATTCTATTACCTTTAGTGAAATACATTGTGTAAGAAGCTAGCTTCATTGGATCTTTACCACTATTCCAAACAGCGCTATCACCTTACTACGACAAACTATACATTTTAGAAAATAAAACCGACGTGTTACCTTACAGATATTACAGTTTAAAACGAACGGTGGTGGATAATGAAAACGCGAGTCCAAGCAAGAAACTGAGACTTGAAAAGATGCCACACGAATTTCATCAAGATTATTTACAGTTTAAAAATTAAATATCGTAGATTTTTTGAGAATAAAGATAATAGTATTACATATAAAACAAAATGTTATGTAATTAAATTAATAAATTTTTAATTAATTAAATTACGACAGTAGAAGTTAGATTATGAAAGGAACATTTTATACCGAAGAATTAAATAAAACAAAGTACGGTGACGTATTTTTGATAGAAAAAATCTTAAAACGGTAAGGGAACAAAATGATTGTAAGATGGAAATGGTACAATAAAAGTCACAACTTGCGGGTTGATACAAAAGACGTATTATAGAAGTGAGCTCTTCTAAGAACGTTTTATTTTTAAAAATGAAGTTCAAGAAACTTTCTGTCTCTAATTTTGAAAGTGAAACAAAGATATAGCAAGTTACTTTCCGAACGAGATGACACAAGACGATTACATTTTGTTGTACAATATATTTGTTAATAATATTATTATAATAGTCAGGGGGAAAATTTAACTGACATAAGCAACTTCATAAAATTTGCATTTTTATTATTTTGGAAGTGACTGTTTGAAGCAAAATGATTTGTTAAAGACGGGTACGGTAGACTTGCAGATTGAATTCGAGTCTTCATCGAATATCCTCGACTAAACTGCAACATACTGTCTAATAAATTTAGATTTTATGATGCAATATACTCCGTTGTCTAATATGGTTAAATCGATTGTTTAAGCAGTTGACATTAAAAAATGTAAAAATTTAAAAAAAGAAAAAATTGTTTACTACTGTTTAACAAGATTGGTTATAAAGGTGATATAATGATAATAACACCCATTCTGTCACCTGATGCTAAACGATAATGTTATTTTAAGGTAAAGGATTCACATCGTGGGTCAGTGTTTGCGAAGATAATTCCCGCATTCAAAGTCGGCTTAGTGCTCGCAAAATTTTTTATGAATACATTTTATCTGTTCTAAGTCACAACTTAGATTCCTTAAACACTTTATACCACGGAATCGATTGAATCTACTAAAGCAAAGGTACTGAAAGAAATAAGACTATCTTCTCAGTCTCACCTCAAGTACTGGCCTTGGTGGTGACGACGGAAGAGAACAAAGAGACTTATCAAATATAGGATGACGTCATCTAATTCATAAACACAAGAAACATGCATCCTATTCATAAAATAAAAATTAATATAATTATTCATGATGATTTCTGTCACACGATGCTCAAGGAATCTGCATTTTTAATTCGAGATCAAGTTTTTTTCAATTTGTGTCTTAAGGAAACTTTTTATTTAATTTTGTTTTTTACTTAATTTTTTGTGTTCATTTAATATTTTGTTTATTCGTTAAAAAAAAGTTTAATCTATCAATATTAAGGTTTTATATACGAAATACATCGAACAACTTTCGCTTTGACTGTCGGGGACTCGGTGTGGCCGGGCGGGCTAACGCACCACTATCTCGTCAGGCAAGGTGACAAAGTTCGAAACCTAGCCAAACTTAATTAGTTTTTTACACTTTAAATATTATTTATTAATTTAAATCTTCCACTCATTGCAGACAACAGCTGATGATCCAGTAATACCAACTTTTGAACTATTCCATTATTTAATAAATAATATTAAAATGTGAAAAGAAATAAATAGGTTGGCAGCTCCCTAAGAGAAAAGGAAATTTCTAAAATGGTAGACTGCGACTATAGCATTCCTTGAGGGTAACAGGGGGCACTAGTGACGCAGTACCCCAATTACACCACATTCCCATCAAAGGTTTGTGTACTTTTGTTACCATAGTCTTTCGTAATTTAGTTTTTTCAGGTTTCTAAAAGGCCCGAATACATTAATTGTTATTTATCAGTATTATTGTCACACTCATGATGGTAACTACAATGTGAAGGTACAGACGAGAATGACGAACGAAGCGAGCTTTGTTGCCTTAGGTTCGGCCTGCGCATTTGGTAAAATTAAGTTAGACGGCAATTCTTGGGACCAAAATTAAAGGGTAATTTAATCATTGTATATAGAATCTGATCTGAAAGATTAGAAAAAAATAGTAGTTTCCAGAATTGTATTTTAGTAGTTTTCGAGAAATCTGGGTTAAAAAAGTCAAAAGATCAGGATCGAAAAATCATTGTTTTATGTTTGGCCTAAAATAACTTTGTTAACCTACTAACAAACACTTAAAAGTTTTAAATAAAACTAGTAGAAAATTTGATCCTGGGTAAAACGATGAGAATAAAACTTACAGCAACTAAATACAAACGGAAGAATTTCAAAATTTATTAAAAGCAAAATATACCAAAATGTAGCAGTTTTATATATGTATATATACATATATGTAGTGTTTGTATACAATAAATTAGGCTAAATGAAAAAGACAACGGAAATATTTTACGCATGACATGCGATATTTGTTGTTCATAGAAATAGTGTACTATTTGCAGTAGGAATTCATCTAGGTCGCATATAGCATACATGATTATAGCATTGAACATACATACATATTTGCACTTCAAAGAATGTAATAGTTTTTACTCTTATATATATAGTTATTCGTCATGGGCCTGTTCCACAACAAAAATGAATAAATAAAAGTGAACCTTCTTTTATTGTGGTGTCTCCTAATTGTTCGTGGAAATTATTTCTACGTTAACTATAATTTTTAAAGCTAAATATATTATTAAAACTGAAATATCAAAGTTACAACTTTCCGTTCAAACGTAAATTTAGGTTTAAATATTAATAGATATTAAATAAGTCCCATTTAACAAGATATTTTCAATATTACCTTATTATGAATGTTATCTGTTAATCTTTTATGAATATGGTTTGCTTTTTAAAAGATTTTATTTAACTCGCTTTAGAAATAATCAAATCTTGCACTGCTATATCTGATATGAATTTGAATTTGATATTTTTAGTCTTAAAAAAAATATAAAAAACAAAAAAAATTACAAAAATATATTTGATTACATATAAAAAATTATTTTTTAAAAAAGCTTTTATTTAACTAATATTAAAATTAATAAAAAAAAGGAAACAAATTAGAAAAACCCTCTAAAAAGTAAAAAATAAGAATTAAATCAAATTGAGAATTTTAAGCAAAAATTATAATATATTAACAAATATAAAAATGCACTGAAAAGTAAAAAATTAATTATATAAATATCGAATAAATAACCAATAAATAAAAAATAAATAAATGTAATAATTATTAAATTTTAAAATTATAAGTAATGAAAATATTTAGTTAAATAAAAGCGCAGTTTTTATAACAATCTTTTCGAATAAGTATTTATAGACGTTTGCTGTATCTTAAAATATATTTTTTGTTTAATGAGGTTGTTTAGTACATGTATATACTTTATTTATCTGTAATAAAATAACTCAAGTTTTAATTCTTTGACGATTCAAATTTGACCTGTACGGGCTAATAAGATTAAAAATAAAAATTAAATTTAGTTCAGTTATCACAAAGTGATAACATTTTGACGGTAATCTGAAAAATAATTAATTATTATAATTGTAATCATAATTATGAATTCATTATTAATTAAAATGAAAGTTTTAGTGGAAAGAGTGCTCAATTTGGCTTAGATTACAAGCAGATTTCGAAGATGAACTTCAACTATGTGAGAGCACGTACAAAGAAAGCGAGTGGGTGCATTTTCCCAGATTGTTACTTGTAACTAGTCAGTCTCAACTGGAGAGGTTCCAGCAGACCTTTCCGCCTCCTCGCGTCGTTATTGAAAATGAAAATGAAGATTAATTGTTGTAAAAATAAATGTTGTGCTGTTTTAAATTAATTATAAAAACAGAGCCACACTTTTATTGAACTAAATATTTTCATTACTTTTAATTTTAAAATTTAATAATTATTACATTTATTTATTTTTTATTTATTTGTTATTTATTAGATATTTATATAATTTATTTTTTACTTTTCAGTGCATTTTTATATTTGTTAATATATTATATTTTTTTGTTTAAAATTCTCAGTTTGATTTAATTCTTATTTTTTACTTTTTACAGGGTTTTTCTAATTTATTTCCTTTTTTTTTATTAATGTTAATATTAATATTAGTTAAATAAAAGTTTTTTTAAAAAATAACTTTTTATATGTAATCAAATATATTTTTGTAATTTTTTTGTTTTTTTGTATTCTTTAGTTATATTCTTGCAAAAGAAAGGTTAATATGATATTATAATTTAGTTGTTTAATTTCGCCTTCAAGGAGCAATTGAAGCTGGTGTTAAAAGTTTCTGGTTTTCTATCAAATCCATCAGTAAGATGCAGTTTGATGTACGAGTTAATTATTGGTTTTATACATTTTCTTCAAGGCGACTGATACTACTTGCAATATTAAATTTTACCGCTGCATTTATACGGTCTCCTTCAACAGGAGAAATGCTGCTTGCAATACAGAACTTTATTGCTGGTTTTATAGGGATTCCATCAAAGCATCAATGCTACTTTCAATGACTTTTAAAGGGGTCGATGCTTCATTCAAAGCGTCATATCCTACTTTTGTTACTTTGAAATGTTAAACTTTTCTATTGTCTCGATCGCAAAGTTTTTAAATTAATTCCTGATGGATTATACAGCAACATTTAATAAGGTTTATGCCGGTTATTACACTTTATATTATCCATAAGCTAAGCAAAATGATGATATTCATCCCTTCAAATGATGTCCTTATTGTTTCCCACAGGGATAACATTATTCACGACGATAATTTTTTGAAACCACTCAATTATTTATGTTGGAAGTCCGAATGAAAAGTGAAGGATGGGTAAACAATTTGTTCTTGATACAAATGTACATGTACGAGTCGTAGTTTGATCATTTCATCTTGAGTGCTGTGATATAAATTTTGTTTTGGTATTAACATTCTGTTTACTCTCCAAGTATATAACAAAAAATTCAGACTACTACATATCAGAGTCACTGTTTTGACGTATTAAATAATTAAAATTTATAAAATTTTATTATATATATTTTATGAACTTTAATATATTTTTCAAACGTTTATGTACTCAAATGTTGAAAATAAATAATTTTAGTAGTAAAAAATATTAAAATTATAGAAATGCAGTAATAGTCATAAAAAATACTAAACTAAACATTTTTTAAAATGGGCTGCGAATGTACTAATTTTTTAACAATGTTTTTTTTTTTTTTTTTTAATTAACTCTGTTAATTTGGTCAGCTGATTTATTACAATTCGGTTTTTTTTATTGTGCTCTGGTGATTTATATTATTTTGTGGAATTATATGTTGCAGTGAATAAGTTTACGTAATTAGAAACCGAAGGTACTACAATATAATTATTCTTTTTTATCTTACCGTTGTCTCTATTTTTTAACAAATCTAAATCCTCTTTAGTAGGATAGAGTTAGGTTAACCTAGCTAACTATAATAGCTCTCTAGAAGCTGTCAGGTGATTCAAGTAAAAAACGTTGTTAAAATCGAGTACGAGTTTTCAAACAACAGAAAAAGAACCTTTCATTTGATCCAGCCAGCTTGCGTAGCGCGAGTGGTAGTATCTTGGCCTTTCATCCGCATTATCTTGGGATATCTTGGCCTTTCAGATCTCGAGTTCGAATCGGAAACAAGGATGGCATTTTCACTTGCTACAAAATTTCAATTTCATCTCAACCAATGAAGTAATACCTAACTGTGGTCCCGGAGGCTTAAAGCAAATAATTGATCATAGAAAACATTCGCGGCACAAGCTTATAAGAAACAATATTGTAGACAGTATCAGTGTACGGAATCGCAGACGAATGCCTTTCCATGGCAGACGCCTTTTCATGGCAGACTATCTCAATCCTACGCAAATCGAAAGTGCCACATGCTTCAACTTTGAAAAAATGCATCTATAGAATCAGTTTGAACATGTTCCAGTGGAGGAAAGTAGCCGACTCCTGTGAGTAATTCTTTATAAAATAACCGACGTATTAAAGCTGTATGATTTATTTTGGATGGCTGTAGACAAATCTGGTAGTGTGCGAATAATAACTAGTACAAACTTCGGGTAATGTCTATATAAAAATTATTGACTTAGTTCGAGAACAAGATCTAATAGGGCACACCTTTACAAGAAAAGATGAACGGGCGTTCCGATTAATATTCAAACACCTACATAATTCAATTCCAAAAGCTTTTATAAGGGAAGACATTGAAAATTTCCGGAGTATTGTTAACGCCAAACATCGAGTGACGAAAGAACCTCTGCCAACCTTGAACCGCAAGATAACAACAGAGACATCTTTGCCCTAAAGTAATTGCGATTTGTAGAGTCCGCTTTGAAACACCACGGAGATCTAGAATAGCATAAGACACACGATGTCAGCAATATGAGCACACTAAGAACAATTGCATGAGCCCATTAAGGCACATAAGTGCGCAGGTGGACATAGAACCGAGGACAGTGCCAAGAAGGATAATACTACATCGGCAACGTGTGCACTCTGCTATTAAGTTGTTCCTGCAAATTATAAGCGGCATATAAGGCGGCTGAAAAAATAACATCTATTGGTCTTGAGACCCTTGTGAGGTAACAGTTGTACTTTCTTTGTTTCGTTAACAATCTAACTATTGTGTTGACCGTTTATATATTTTGCTGTTTCATTATTTGTTGATATATATGTACTTTGTGTTGATTGTTAGTTATATTTATCCATTTTGCCTTTAATTGTATTATGCTTTGTTTAACCTTTTATTGTATTGCATGGGGTTTTTTAATATTTGTTTAAAAAAATTTGTAATTATCATAAAAATAAAACTATCGACTATAAAATTAGTCGCATACCACTAATTTAATTAATATAAACTTACACATATTACATTATAATTACTGTTGGTATATCGATTGATATATGAGAATTAACCTAAGCTATTGCCTGCAGGTAGAACGGATCACCCTGTACCCATTTCCTTGTATACCACCTATCTGGTCTAAATTGGCTGTAGGTGTAAGGTAATCTTATTTGAAGGATTTATGACCGAGCTTGGCTAATAGCCATATGCGACTTCCCTTCGTGTGAAATACCTTCCTAAATCCATACTACTACTATCTGGCAAACGCACAAACACAAAATAATTTTTTTTTTAAATTACTTTTATTATTGAAAATTATTTATTTCGAAATTTATTATTGTTATTTTTTAATACATGGTTGTTGTAATTCATACTCGCAGTAAAAATATACCGAAAAATAAGACGATATTTAAATTTAATAAATATTATTAAAAACTCTCTGTATATGAAATTTAACCTTTGAAGACAAATCATTTATGTAAAATAAATAACGATTAAAAAATATAACCAATAATTCTATAATTAAAAAGAAAAATGATGGGTGAAATTATTTATTTTTACTTTATTCATTCCACCAATGTATTGTAATAAATAAATAGTTCTTGCTTACTAAAGTTCAGGTGGTATTGACTTCTACAAGCGATACATTCCTTTATTCCAAATGGGAATTTTTGCATAATAAATATCATTACTTATCAAGAATGCACCTTTGACAGATATAATTTGTATCTTTGATCCTTTAAACTTGTAAGAGTCATGAGAAAAACTAGAATTGATAACGTGAACGACAAGTATTAATGTGTCGATACTGATATAAAATAGTGCACTGTATAAACAGGTAAGGTGAAGAGTTAAAAGCATTTATGTAATAAAAAAAAAAATTAAGTGTGTATATATATTATATATATATATATATATATATATATATATATATATATATATATCAGCAAAATTATAATATGGATAGCGCGCTATTTAATTTAACAAACAAAAATTCCCATGATTTAAAAATAATGAATGTAATAATAAACAATTAATCTTTACAGATTCCAAAGGAATTATATTTTAAAACTATAAAAATGTTAAAATGTTTTCAAATTATTTTAAAATAGGATTTAAAAAAAAAAAAATATTTTTTCAACATTCCAGTCCAGCTTATTTAACTATAGTAATTTTTATAAGAGGAAAACTGGAGACTTCAGCTTGTTTTTACTGTAATAGATTTTCAGACTTGTTAGTTTTCGCGCGATTGGAAGCAATTACAATGTTTTATAATGAAGTAGTATAAAGCGAAAAAAAATAAATGGCTCAACGGGCAAAGTCACTTGTATTTGAATATACACTGTAATGCATTGTGTAAATTTAATGAAACCAGTGTAATACATGTATATATAATAATGTTTGTATTAAAATATATAAAAATATGAATGATAAAAATACGTATGCTAATAACAGTCTGTTTTATATAAATGCTGAGAAGACAGTCGTCATATATATCAGTTCGAATTCAGGTATTGATACTTCGATATATACAAAAAGTTATAATTGTAATAAGCGTTATTAATGAAACGTTTTTCTTTTAAATAGATAAATTTTATATTTTTTTTTATAGAAAAAATGGAATTTTATTAAGTTATAACCCATTTTTGTGTCATTCTTAAGACTTAATTTTGAGAAAAGCTTGAAGGAATTACATAAAATCCATATACATAAGTGTTTCTTTTATCAAGAAGTTCGTTAGAAATTTGCCGGTTAAAGATATGCAGAACTCGATGACACGGCTGTCAACTAACTGTGTTTACAGTTGCAAACATTATCTAACCTAAAAAGGTGGGGGGGGGGGGGTGGATGGGAAAGAAGAAGGAAAACATTATATTTCAGTTTAATAAGATTTGTAATAAAGAATACTTTCAAAAAATACCTCGAATTTCGTTAGATAACGTTTTTCTTCCATTTGATGAATCGCGGGATTCGAATACGTCATTAAATTTTTCCTCATGATGGTGGGTTTACGATTCGCACCGCTATGTAGCAGTACTTGATAGTAATAGGTAGCGTAGGAAAACTTGATTATGTACTTGAAATAATAAAACTTTTAAAAAATATACTACAGCTTGTTTTAATAGTAAATGCTCTTACATAAATAAAGGCACTGCAGATGAAACCATTTTTTAATTCCCATCGCATCATTAAAAAAAAAATAAAAGTATTAGTTTGCAAGAGATTATAGCTGCTAATAAAACACAAAAAAACACGAATAGTAGGATGTTCTAAATGCGGCAACAATGATTTGTTATATAAAACAAAAATAAATTCGATTGATAAAATTTTTATTTTACAAATAGACCTATTTGAACTAAATGGTGGAGAAAAAAAAAGTTCATTTAATAATAATATAAAAAGTGTGTCCACGGATACGATAAAAATCGAGGGTTACACTTACAAAGTAATAAGTACAATATTACATCACGAATCTTCGATTCGTTAAAGTCATTATATTTTGTTAAAAAAGGAAAAATGTGGTATGAAGTGAATATGATTGTCAAGAAAAAAACAATTGGCCGAGAAATTCAAAAAATGTATATTTGTTTGTTCTCCAAAGGCAATAAATTTTAATTAATCCATAAGATAACATCAGTAATTCATAAAAAAATTAAAGAATAATTAACAAAACGCAATGATATCCAAAAGCAAATTACAATGAAATTGTAATCCGTAAGGTAAGAGTCTCGCAGATATCATTTCTTTCGCTGAAAAAAACAAAAATTTCTGTAATATGAATAAAACTAAACAAAATGATATTGGTATCACTTACTAATGATACTAATTATAGATAGATAATGAATAGATCACATGGTATTGATACTGATTTTTTTTTGTCTTCAGTCATTTGACTGGTTTGATGCAGCTCTCCAAGATTCCCTATCTAGTGCTAGTCGTTTCATTTCGGTATACCCCCTACATCCTAAATCCATAACAATTTATTTTACATATTCTAAACGTTGCCTGCCTACACAATTTTTTCCTTCTACCTGCCCCTCTAATATTAAAGCGACTACTCCAGGATGCGTTAATATGTGGCCTGTAAGTCTGTCTCTTCTTTTAGTTATATTTTTCCAAATGCTTCTTTCTTCATCTATTTGCGCAACACCTCTTCATTTGTCACTTTATCCACCCGTATGATTTTTAACATTCTCCTATAGCACCGCAATTCAAAAGGTTCTAATCTTTTCTTCTCAGGTACTCCGATCGTCCAAGTTTCACATCCATATAAAGCGAGGCTCCAAACATATACTTTCAAAATCCTTTCCTTACATTTAAATTAATTTTTAATGTAAACAAATTATATTTCTGAATGAAGGTTCCTTTTTCCTGTGCTATTCGGCATTTTATATCGTTCTTGCTTCGTCCATCTTGTAATTCTACTTCCCAAATAACAAAATTTTTCTACCTCCATAATCTTTTCTCTGATTTTCACATTCATTGGTCCGTCTTCGTTATTTCTACTATATTTCATTACTTTCGTTTTTTTCTTGTTCATTTTCATGCGGTAGTTCTTGCGTAGACTTCGTCCATGCCATTCATTGTTTCTTTTAAATCCTTTTTACTCTCAGCTAGAATTACTATATCATCAGCAAATCGAAGCATCTTTAACTTTTTACCTTGTACTGTTACTCTAAATCTAAATTGTTCTTGATACTAATATACTTTACCAAAATAATACTGATATCTAAAAAGGCAAAACGCTACTTTTCTATTATCAAAATCTTGTTAATTTAGAATTTTCTTCAAAAAAAAAACATGGTAAATGTATGAAATAGACAATAGATATACAATAATAGATAATAATCTGTATTTAAGGCGTTCTATACAATACACAAAAAAATAGAAAAATTTGTAACAAACTCTTCCGGGCCCGATTTCCTTTATTAAACTACTAATAATCATAAGAATTATTTCTGTAAATGTGATATGTATTATATATAAATCAGTATCATTTCTTTAAAATAGTTTTATTTATATTACAGAAATTTTTTTTTCAGCGGAAGAAATAATATCTGCGAGACGGTTACATTACGGTATACAATTTCATTTTTTTTTTCGTTATTTTTTACGCTGCAGTTTCCATAAATTTCGTTAATTTATATGAAAAAATAGTAAACATAAAAATATATAATTTTTTTTTTTGTTTTTTAAATGAGAAGGTATATACTGTAATATTTAGAATTAAAATTAATTTTGATTGTAATCTTGGCACTCTATTAAATAATATAGCCGCTTAAGAGAACGTTAAATATAAAGCAGATTTGAAGATAAGTTCAATGCTTGCACTGTATTGTTAGCATGTACAACATGATAGTGCAAATTCATATCACACCACGTTCATGACACTAATTATATACAGAACCGCTTTTAGTCTCCTCAGCCTAAATTAATACTATTCTTGCAGATCATTTTAGGGTTACGTTATACAATTAATATAAATTTAAAACTGTTATAGGAATTTTAATTAAGAAAATTTCTATAAAATAAAATTAAAATAAAAGAAAATTCTTGGCGTTAAAATTACCCACGAGTTTGATATTCATATCGGAAAAATTGTAGACAAACAAATAACGATTTTAGTTCTTTGGTGTCGTCTTTATCATTTTTTTTCCACCATATACATATTAAGTCCGGTTTAGTATCAAACGATTAAGACAAATTATAATGAAAAACCTATAAATACAATTTAAACTCAGAGTAATATTGGAATAAATTATATATGTTTTAGTTTAAATGCTAATAGTGAAGAAAAACACTTTTAACATTCGCACATAGATACAATTTCACAAACAAACACATTTCATCTTTTATTCTACCCTCTTAATATAAAAAAGTATACTGAATATGTAAATTATTTAAAATGCATCAGGTGTTGCTCTATAATTTAAAATTACTCCGACTGAATAATTTACGTAGATAAGAGAAATGGACAATTATACTGTAAACGTAGTATTTTCTTTATATTAATCTCAATTTAGAAACATATAAATCTCAATAGAGTACATTTAACCTAGTTTTAAAAAAACTTTAAAATAAAAATTACTGAAAAATCATCGTACTAAAAATAATTACTGTTTTTTAAATTAAGTATTTTAGAAGTCGGGCCCAATCAAAAACTAATACAGACAACTTTACAAACCTTAATTTGGTTACTACTTAAACAAAAGTTTTGTGTCTTAAAATATATTTATAATCGGTTTCATTCATTCAGAAAACATAAGTAAATTGCGTCACAATAATCACGCGTAAAGGAGTTTCCATTGATACCTTTCAATGGAATACATAAAAATCAAATCAAACTTAGCCCTTCAGTCGTGTCCGACTCTTCGTGATTCCATAAGCGTTGATGTTTTTGCCGTTGAATTTTCCTGCCAGGTTTTACGGATGATTTGCCATTGTCTTCCCAACGTGGTTAATTGAAATCCAACCACCAAAGAACACCGGTATCCAAAGTCTGATTAACAAATCCATATAAAAATCACTGCCTTTAAAAGACTCGGACGTTAGAAGTATCGATTTAATTTATACGTACAAAAGTCATGTACAGGTTCACTCACGGGAACCGGATGTTTTTGAAGTGGGTTGTACTCGGGCGTTCATGGTGGGAGGGGCACGTGGCTGGTGTCTGACATTTCCTTTGTTCATAGCATTTACATTTTAGTCGTTGAAATGGAGCCGTTGACGCTAGACCAACGCCTGTACGCGTATGACAGTTTTGTGCGAAATGACGAATCCGTAACTGCTGTTCAGCGAGATTTCCGCCGTCAGTTTAATATCCATCGTAATGCAAGTGTCCCTTCTCGTAACACAATATTGCGATGGGTAAACAACCTTCGAACAAGCGGTTCAATATTGAAGAAAAAACCACCGGGTCCTCGACGAACTGCTAGCACTCCAGAGAACATCGAACGAGTAAAGGAAGCCATTGTCAGAAGCCCACGCCGCTCTATTCAGAGGCACTTAGCAGCGCTTCAAATGAGCACAAGTACGGTAAGACGAATTCTGCATACAGACCTGCATTTCCATCCTTACAAGATAGCCGTCGTGGAGCAGTTAAACTAGCAAGATTTCACGCAACGATACAATTTTGTCGACAAATGCTTACCGTTTTTGAAGAAAATGAAAATTTGTTATTGTTAATGAGTGACGAAGCCCATTTTCATCTGAATGGCTTCGTCAACAAACAGAATTGCCAGTATCGGGCAGAAAGAAACCCACATCAGCTTCACGAGAGACCACTTCATAGCCCAAAGGTGACTGTCTGGTGTGCAATAGGAAAGTTCGGTGTTATTTGAACCATATTTTTTTGAAGAAAATGACGCTGCCGTAACTGTAACAGCCGATCGTTACATTGCGATGTTGAATACGCTTTTCATCCCTGAGTTACGAAACCGGGGAATCGATTTTCAAAATGTGTTATTCCAGCAGGATGGAGCTACAGCGCACACAGCGAGGGCAACGATGGCTGTTCTCCGTAACTTGTTTCCGAGACGGATCGTTTCCAGATTCGGCGACATTCCTTGGCCCCCTCGGTCCCCCGACTTGAGTAGTTGTGACTTTTTTCTGTGGGGGTTTCTGAAATCGCGTGTGTACGGCAATAAACCGCGTACATTGGAGGACCTAAAGATCGCAATTCGTCATCACGTCACCCAGATTGATGTAGACATGCTGCAAAGAATTGAGGCCGGTTATTGTGAAAGGCTACAACAATGTATTGCCCAAAATGGAAATAATTTTTGTACATGAGTAAGTAACAAATGCTTTGATTTAAGAAGTGTTTCAGTACCAATAAAACTTTTTTAAAGTAAATATTCAATTTTTTATGGTTATTTTAAAAACATCCGGTTCCCGTGAATGACCCTGTATAATATACAACTAAGAAAGCATTTACATATGTATAAATAAAAATGTAAAATGTTCGTCCGTTTGTTCAAAATCTCCGAAAGTTTTTCACCGATTGCTTTGAAATTTTGAGACAACGTTATGCACGTGGTTTTATATACCTTCTATTTAAATACCTAAGATGTCACACCTCTGACAGGAAAATTCTGTTGGACGTAAAAGTAACACACACTATACTAAATATTTTCGATTCCATTTCAATGTTTCCCATATGTGTCCGCAATAGAGTAAAACACTACTGGACCGATTTACGCGCGGGGAAAAAGGGTGAAAGGGAAAAATCCAAAAAGGGAGAGGGAAAATTTGGAAAAGTGAAAAATCAAAAAAGTTGAAAGAGAAGAAGGAGAAAATGAAAAAAAAAGGTAAACGGGGAAAAGAAAAAACGGAAAAAGGAAACGGAAGGGAGAAAGGAGAAAAATAAAAGGGGAAAAGGGTAAATTGAAAGAGGTAAGGTAAATAAGAAAAAGAGAAATAGAGGAAGGAAAGGGAAACTGAAGGAAAATGGGAAATGGGGAAAGGGAATATGGTAAAAAATAAATGTGGTAAAGAAGATGGAGAAAAGGGGAATTGGGAAAAATGTAAAAAGGAAAAATGGAAAGGGGGAAAGAGAAAAAGGGATAAAAGTTAAAAGGAAAAGGTTAAATTTTGTGAAGTTCCGTAATGTTCATTTATTATAATGTTTTATCAAACTTTCAATTGTGTTCATTTAATCTATATATACTGAAATCTAGAAATGGCGAAGCATTGCCGGGTCTGCTGGTTAATTATAAAGGAGTAAAAATAATAAAGTCCAACACTACGAATAACACAGCAAAGTAACAAAAAATTACAATAGAAAATATAAAGAAAAATAAATGGAAGAAACATGAAAGCATAATCAATTAGCTTCTGAATAAACATTAAGATGATGCACAACCCGTAAAAGGTAAGCCACGCTCCCAGTATCAACTGAGTCTTCCAGGTCTTACACGTGGAACCGGTTTATCCATCTAGCATTCTTGCCACTGTCTACAAAAACAGCCGGATTGTTTATATGGTCGTTAAGTCTTAGTTTGTACTTTGATGCAAATCGATTGAACTCTACCAAAACGAACGGTAACTCTAAGTAGTTATGATATTCGCTGTTCCGTATAAGCCATGGCGCTCGAATAGGATCAATATGGAAGCTGATTGTAAATAAATGAGTTCAAAAAAAATGTAAATAAATGACTTCGACAAAAAATTTCATTTTTGAAGTTCATTGACGGAGGTACTGCAGGTGATTGAGAAGGAGCGGAATTTTACGAACAGATACTTCTTAAATATATCGGGGAGTATGTGTATTCATATGTATTAGCTACATTTTATTGGTCACGCCAACAAGCGAGAATCCTCCGCTAAAAGATCGTCCTGAAATTAGAACTCCTTGACAAGGCTGTCCCGTATGGACAGATGCTTCTTTATAGAGATGGTTCACTTTTTTGATGGAGGGCGATTGCTGTAATATTAATTAGGATCGCTTGGTCCTCACAGATGTGTTCGGACTGGTGAGCACAATCTTCCCGATATCATTGCGGTCATGAAGAATCATCCGGATTTTTGACGTTGCCACATCACTAATCTTCAATTTACGAAATATACTGAAAAGATTTCCAAGTAACAGAAATTTGAAAATGCTATCGGGGAACTCTGGGGTCAGAGTAAGTTAAACTTAATGCACATAATTATCGGCGCACTGGGTGGTATACTAAACTCTCTGCTTGGATCACTGAAAACCCCTAAGCGTTCCACCTGATCTATTTCACCACGCAGAAGTTCATAATTTTTTTATAAGTTTGCATCTGTAAGGAAGTACATCACTTTTTACCTGCACCTATTGAACCAAGCGTCTACCAGTGAAGCCCTGGAATATTTGACCTAATATTCTGCCTTTTACAATGTTAAGAGCCTCCTATAGCAAAACAAGCATATACCGTATACCATACTTATGCCCACTAGTGTCTTTTTTCAGAATATGAGCTAGGTAAAAGAAAAAAAATAATGATTATAAATTTTCCTGCCGAGTAATAGCATACCACCTTCACCTGCATATCTTAAGAAGTAGCTGAAAGGAGAGTAGTAAACAATTGAAGATGTGTTACGATTACATTCCTTTGTCAGAAAGAGTGATTAATGCTTTGGCAATTATGTCTGTAGTAGTATTGTTATCAAACATAAGATGCGTAGTCAAAAGGCCACGCATTTTGGGTTAGGTACCTGAAAATACATGGCTTATGGACATGCATCAACGGATAACATGAAATAAATAAAGATACATATATAATATTAAAAAGTATTTAATAAATATATCGATCGAGTAAATGTAACTAATTTTTAAATTATAATATTATTAATAACAAACGGATTTATTATTAATAAAATTCGGAATAAATTGAACATTTCTTCATTTGTTTAAATAAATAATTTAAACAAGTTAGTTAAATGAAATTTACAATTAATTTTTTTATAAAATATTAGTATTTTTACTTCCTTGTACGAAGTAAAGGATGTACTGTGGTCGCGAATAATTTCGGTTTTCTGATTTCAACGGAAATATCCATTTTTAAACATCCCTGAATCCATTTTGACTAGTTTCAGCGTGACATACGTATATATTTCGCATAACTCGAAAACGATTATCCGTAGGATTTTAAAATTTTAGACTTATGACTGTTGTAACACCTAGTTATGTACCTCTCCATTCGATTGCAATCAACTGAACCAAAAGTGTCCAAAAAAACCCAAACTCCAAAAAAGATTAGATTTTGGACTTTTTCTTAACAGCAGTAATAAGCACTCATTTTTCATCGACATATAAAGTGATGCTTATTTTCATTGGTTCCAAGTTGTAAACAAATAAAATTTTAATTAATGAAATATTTGGATCTTACAAGGGGAAAGCACATAGGTTCGAATCAGACTTCATCTCCTTTCTTTTTTTAACTATTTTTTTAATTTAAAAATATTGATTTATTAATAATTATTAACCTCTGATTGTAAAAACGTTTTTACAATAAACAATAATTCAATAATAACAATAAAAAAAACATCAGAAGTTAATGAAATAACATTTTATGTTCTTTTCATTTTAAAGAATGTGTATATGTAATTTAATAGGCATTCAAAAAATTCTTGTGATTTCCACGTCAGATTTTTTTCTAAGTTTTACTTACAAATGTTAAATATTTCTTGAAGGTGGATGTTAGGCAAAAAACCCTTTCCGTCTATAAAAAACAAGCTATCAAGGCATACTAAGATTTATATAGACTTAGAAAACAGAACTTTGGTGGTCAAAAGACAACTAGAATATTGTGCACACACCGATTGGTTCCAATCAAAAGTATTCAGAGTGATCACAGAATTGAGAAAATGGTAACTCGTATATTACACTTCGTTCTACTTGCAAATGGTTTATGGATTCTACAAACTCCGCTACTTTTATAGATTATAAATTTTTAATTAAAATATAATATGTAATTATCATATCATAATTATTAATTATTAACGCTTATTACTAACATTATTTATGGTTATTTTTTATTTATGATTATTATTTTCATCCATTAGTAGTTCTTTTAGTTTTATAAATTTATAAAATATGACCGGCGGTATGGTTAGAGGCTGCTGGGTGTTATTTCCTCAACTTAATTCCTTTCCTCACATTTTCTCGTGTTTTTTTATCAGACTAATAATAATTACAATTACTTTTTTAAGCTATTTTAAATTAGTTATGTAGTTGTACATCATTACTAAAAAAAACTCCGTAAACCGGGATTCGAACCTAACAATTTTTCTGTATAATTTGGCTGGTTAACGACTAAGTTACGGAAAACATATATGAATAATGTTTATAAAATACGAAAATTACTTAACGTGTATATATTTTCACGTTAAGTAATTTTCGTATTCGTGTTCGTATTTTCGTATATATATATATATATACATATATACACACACACACACACACACATACACACATTTTGAAAATTTTCATTCTTTTAATGAAGATATATTTAAAATACAAACGCGCACTCACTTACTTGCACGCGTAAACACACATGCTCCAACATAACAACCCTGCAGAATTTATTTTAAGTTTAGGTTTTACTGTTCTATAGATTTATTAGTGAAGATGAATAATTTTGTAGTATTTGCTTTATTGCGTTCAAGTACTTTTGAAAATGAACATTCACGTAAAACGTCATATCATATATGCACAAATAAAATTTTAGCTATCTCTCAGACTTGTTTCAGAATATAAAACAAGTAAGCAACATTTATAAACTGTCAGTTATTTTACCAGTAAGTTAAAATTTGTACTTAAGTTACTAAAGTATTTTAACATAATAAAGAATTAAAAAACCTAAGGTGAAATCTTGATGTCTGTTACAAAAAGAAAAGTAAAATAAGAAGTTACAAGTTGAAACTTAAAATTTTCGAGCCGATTGTTTTTTATTTTGCTTTTAAAACCATTCAGTTTATTTTGAATAAAATGAAAACCTTCTAAAATTGTTTGTGTTTATGAAAAGAAGAAATACGACAAGAATTAAACTAAACGATAACAAACTTTATTTGTGTATTATATGTTGATACAACCGATAATGACGTAATTCACTACCATGATTTTGTCATATTTTTATAATCCACCTACCTAATTTACATAACGAAATTATTAAAAAATGACTAAAAACTGTTGAAAAGATGCTAAAATGACTAAAAACTGTTGAAAATGGAAATGGCGAATTTATGACTATCGCAAAAGCCTGGCATATTTTCAAAGTCTGGTCACGTCGGATCTGTATTCATATTGTGTTCTTTTAATCGCCAGGATGGTCTAGTGGTAAAACTCATTACCACTAGACCGTCGAGTCTAGCTGATTTCAAAGTCGAGAGTTCTCAGGTTCGAACTCTGGTAAAGGTCTTTATTCTAATATAAATACTAGATCATGAATACCGGTGTTCTTTGGTCGACGGATTTCAATTAACCATACGTCCCACGTCACAGATATGGTCGGCTGATTCTGCAAGACTACAACTCACTTCAACGTTACGATTCAGGATCCGTAGACAGCTGCCTACGAATCCTGAATCCAGAAAAAACAAACAACATTTAACGATTAAGGAAAAACTGTTTTTCTTCCAACTTTTTAAGCAATGGTATTAATAATAATAACCAATTAAAAAAAAATATATATATTACTCCAATGTAAAGATTTACTTTTTAAACTATATATTTTCACGGAAAATCATTTTCTATAAAATTATGTCTCTACCTCATACAAAAAATTCTGATGTGGACACCACATAACATCACTTCCATGTACGCTTATTAAATTACATATACATTTTTTTTTTTAATGAAAAGTACATAAAATCTTTTCATTAACTTCTGATATTATCTAATATTTATTTTATTATTATTGAATTATTTAATCTAAAACTTTTTTTACCATCAGAAGTTAATAATATTAATAGATCAATATATTTAAATAAATAAAAAAAGTTACTAAAAAAGGAGAAGAGGCGGATTCGAACCGATGTGCCTTCCCCTTGTATGATCCAAATATTTCATTAATTAAAATTTTATTTGGCTATAACTTTGGAACCAATGAAAATAAGTACCAGTTATGATATGTCATTGAAAAGCTCTCTATGAGGGCTTATTACTGCAGTTAAGAAAAATTCCAAAGTCCATTTTTTTTTGGATTTTGTCCTTTTTTTGGACACTTTTGGTCCAGTAGATTGCAGTCAAATAGGGAGGTACACAATTAGACGTTACAACAGTCCTAAATCTAAAATTTCAACATTTTACGGCTAATAGTTTGTTACGGCAAAATGCATACGTATGCAAGTACAGACGTCATGCCGAAACTAGTCAAAAGGGATTCAGGGATGGTCAAAATGGATATTTCCGTTGAAATCTGAAAACCGAAATTTTTCGCGTTCATAGTACTTTTTTTACTTTGTACAAGGAAGTAGAAATGGTTAATTTTATTTAAATAAAAGCATCAAAAATGAAAAACCTGGAATCTATCCTATGATAGATATGCTTAAAAATATTGATAATATATTTCTGTTTACTACAATAATTCTGAAGTATATTACAAAAATTTGTCCAGAAAAGAATATCAAACGATAGTGACATTTTATACTTCTCAACCTTAGTGAGGACTTAGTACAATAAAAAGGAAACCAAAAATAACCTGATGCACGATACAGAGGCTGGTATCGTTGTTCCGCGAAATTTATTTAAAATAATTAAGAATAACGAAAATTAGGAAAAAGCTTTTTATATTTTTCGGATAAAATACTATTCTGTAAAAAAGGTTCCATTTAAAAAACACGTATTACTTTGAATAAATAAAATTATACACCTTCCTAGAAACAAAACAACAATTCTCTAATAAAAAAATTGTTCATGAAAATATGATATAAAATTGATTCTAAATATAACTACAATTTTTTTTAGTAATTTAGTTTTTGTTCTGAAATATGCCTCCCACAACCGTTAACGGTTTTATTCCTAAAAATATATCTTGGATGATTAATTAGTACTAATATACGAGCATTGTCCTCTTTTTCAAGGTCAGTTGATCAAATAATATTGGGTAACAACCATTAAGTTTGCCGATGTGGGGTTTGTTTGTAAATTCCGTTCCAAAAAATTAATAAATGATAGAAAGTATTATAATTTACATTATCTTACATTCAATAATTTATCGGCACCGGTAATCGTAAGTTACTTTATTAAATATTACATCTTAGTTTATTTACTTATAGATTATTTCCTTAATAAGATAAAACCTTATCAATTTAATATATTAAAAAAAAATTCGTCATAAACTCTAAAAGATTATAAATATTGTTTTCAATTAGTTACATTGATTTTCTGTTATAAATCGTAATTATAATCCACAAGACAAAAAATACTCTGCAATTTTATATCTTTGATTCTAATAATGCTATATTACGGAAGCAAAAAAAGTAACTACTTCTAAAGTTTTAAAGTTCTAAAAATTTTGTAAAATGACGTATTACAAATAGTTTGTACTAATAAAAAAAGTAACATAATCGGCCAGCAATTTAAAAATTAATTAATCAACTTTTAAAGTCAGAAAAAAACAAATAATAATTTGTAAGAGTGTAAGTTGTTATTGAAAATAATAAAATTAATAAAGAGAACGTAACTGCTCGGAAATTAACTTGTAATATAATAAAAGAAGAAAAAACACAATTAAACAACAAACAAGATAACTTAATCTTAAATTACATTAGATGTTAAGAGTTTAAGCAGACATTGAAGTAGTAAATGCAACGTTGGACTTCAAGTTGAATTTTCAAAAAGAAAAGTTTATTAGATACAGTTTAGAGAGTTACTTTTATTTACCTCAAAATCGATTTTGCGAATTTTACCTCAAAACTACTTTTGTTACTTAAATATTTACTGTACCTTAAAATATTTTATACATAATAATAAAAAATTAATAAGAAATTTATCATTTTAAGAGTAGATCAGACAAAGAATCAGGTGCATTAACATAATCCTAGTACTAATAATAATAATAATTTTAATAATAATATCCAACCTCTCCGCCCGCACTTAAAAATCCTAATCTTGGAGAGCCTTTGTCTTTGTAAACGAAGCGAAGGAAGAGCGTAAAGTTTACGAAAGTAGAAAGGAAGAATCAAAGCAAGTTTCGACCGAAAGCAGCGCAGCGATACCAAAATATTTGGTTACCAAACACAATAAAAGGAGCTTTTGTCTAGATTAGTCCACTCGTAATTGCTGGAACTATAAAAAAAGCTTCTAGAAGAACGCCAAAGGAGGTTAGAAAAACTGCTATTGTATTTTTTCTTGAAACCTTCAACGATTTACGTCACGGTTATTCAAGGCGAAAAAATTGGAGCGCTGAACATTGAGGTTACGCCGCACGGTACGCTAAATATCTCTAAAGGGGGTGTGCAAGGACTTGCAGAAATGTACCGAAGAGGGAATCGCCCTCATTTTTCAAACCGAAAAAACTAGCCAACGTTAGCTAGTATGGTTGAGCGTATTATTAATGAGAAATTTAATAAATGACCAACCACAGAAGATAACCCAAAAACTAGTAAAAATGTGAACAAGCAAAAAAATTCTTCTCTACCGAAAAATACGGTGAAAGAAAGTGAAGCTAAAATAGTTAAAATTCAAATTGAAGAAATCAGGACAAATTGAAGAAATCCGCATTCGGAGAACTGAGAAGTAAGAGTTAAGATATTATAGAAAACAGGATTGGACGACCAATATCGGAGCCGCCGAAAGCAAGCATGCTTTTATGTGAGAGGATGAGTAGTCAGCTGCCCCAACAAGCCACACGCCAACAAGAAGATGGAAAAAAGAAGCAAAAAAGGATGGTAAACCTAGGCGATAGAAAATATGAATGTAGCTACATTCATACAATGACTAACTAGTCTTTGTAAGTTTTTGTTCAATTTTCATTAAGAATGTGTGTTTTTAAAAATTGCGGGATTATTATATTAATTTTAACAGGTATGACATTTCTTTAAAAAATGGATATATAATTATAAGTGGCAAGAGCCCTTGCCATCTTATATTCTTTTTAGGGTTTTATTCTATGGCAAGTCTAATTCTGGGCGATCTGTTTGACAATACTAGTGTTTTAACTTGATCTCTAGTTTTTATTATTACGGCGGAAAAGTTATTTTTCTTTTTGATTTTCTAATAAAGACATATTTTGAATGATCATAGCAGTCAATGCCCATCATCTCAAGAAAAAATGTTTTATTTACTGTAAATTATATCATTATACTTGCTTGCTTGGTCTTTAAACGAACCAACAGCAACGGTTGGAATCCATAATAAATCAATTTTAAATTAATTAATATTCATTAATTGCAAAAAATAATTTATATCAACATTTAGAAACCACCATATTATATAGGAATACATGCACACACACAGCTGTATAAATGAACAATTAATTAATATGCAACTATAAGATTTTATATAATATTTTAAATAAGGATTCATTGATAGAAAAAATACAAATTTCATAGTTCAATAATTAAATCCTGACACAAGTTGCATAAAACTGAATTGCCACGCCTCACTGTAATATCCTGCCAGGTTCTACTAATTTCTAATACTCAGATCATCTCATACTTTTCCCTGTAATCCGTGTTTTATAGTTATTATATTATTTCACCTATAACTTTAAAACTCCACTTCATCTTTGACAGTTACAGCTCCTTTCCAATGTATTTATCCTTATTCAAATCCGAGTATCGTGTCTGGTCTTCGCTAATAATTTTATTATTAAATTTTTCCATTCCCATTCCTCGGAAATAATTAACTTTTTTAATTCATTTGCCTAAATATTTACTTCGCTATATTCAATATTTACACTTTTTGGTCCTAGTTGTTATTGTACCCCAAGCTTATACAAATGCACGTTATTCATAAACTTTCAGCGCCAATAATCTCGGTATTCGGTAATCTTGAATACTTAATACTTTTATTATGTATTTAAACTGTATTCTTAATGTACTTTCAAACACCTGCTTCCGGTGTATGACATAATTTGTAAAGGGGCATTTTTAACATAGGATAGGGAGAGAATTTGTTATTCATTATGTATTGGTAGATAACTTAAAAACAAACAATCGATATTTGGAAGATATATAAAAGTAATAATAAAAATATAAACAAAGAAAATAAGCTTAAATTCTGTATAAAAACATAAATCTATCTACAAGATTTTATTTTTTATTTTAATGAGCTAATAATCGAATTAAAGATTATCATTCAAATATAAAATGGAAATACAGGTTTTCTGTTACATACATTAAAATGTTAACTTAGCTATTGAAGAAATATAAATAGTATAAAGATTTAAAAATTATGCAAAAATAAAAATAATACAAATGATTTTTTGTAACATTAAAGAGAAACAAATCCAGGCATATATTAAATTAGTTTCGTATATATATATATATATATATATATATATATATATATTAAGTTTCGTGTGCCATTCCGAAATTTTATGGGAAAAGATTTTTATCTCGTTTTTTTTTTGAGCGAAAAACGTTATCGTGTTAACAACGTCCGGGACAAAACTATTAAAAAATATATCCCTTCTTGAATATCAAAATTATTAATTAAATAAGATTAAAACTATGATAGATGAAAACTACGATGATAGCAAGATTAAAACTTTAATAATAAAAGAAACGTAACCATTAGGATAAAATAGATAGCACGAATAAGAAAAGAAAATCAAAATTTATAATTGGTTAACATATGAAGTATATTGATACTTCATAGAAGTAACAATACCCGGTCTATAGTACATTCTTTTATTTCCTAGGATGCGGCGAATGTCCCTTGGTAATTTAAATTTACGATTTAAGGTCGCATTATATATGCAATCCACAAGGATAGGGCGAAAGTGGCTGTCGCATCGTCCGCATAGTGGTGTGTCTTTTGCTGCTGACATCAGGTACCCGTGAACAGCTCTGGTTTGTCCAAATCGCAATCGACAGAGAAGTACTTCCTTTGGGCGAATTCTCCTGCATGAAGAGTCCCATGGCAACACCGTAATCTTTGATGTCATTGTTTATTTATCCACTGTCGGAATCCAGTCTTCTTGTCACCTTCTTCAAAAAGTACGTTTAACAGAATCAATAAAATAAAATCGTTAGCAGTAACACGAGTGGTGAAAAACGGTTGGCTACATGCATCTTTAATAGTGGAATCCACACGTTCGTTACCCAGGATTTCCGCACGGCTATGGATCCAATAGAGACTCACTTGTGTGTTGAATCGATTCAACTCGGCGATTGTGTTATGTATTTCGGTGACAAGAGGATGTCTAGAATTCAAATCTTTTAAACCTTGGATTGCACTACACGAATCGCTATAACTAAGGATATAACGATATTTTGATTTATTGATATTCAAGGGAATTTTGATGACGTACAGTTCAGCATTGTAAACACTTGTATTACCAGGTAGACGAAACACTGCTGGAGTATATGCTCAGAGGAGGTAGAGAGTAAATTGCAGTAGCAGAACTAGCCACAAAGATACTGCGAGAGAAGGAGCAGGGCGGACAGCTTGAGAGGAACGGGAAGCAACCATGTCTAGGGTGACAAAAACTCAAATGAAGAGGCGAGGTTCTCGGATAATAACATGCAGAACGTCAAGCAAAACACAGAAGACCAGCGAAGACCTCAAGGAGTGTGGTGAACCGGACTAGAGATCGAAGGGAGGACACACAGCCCACTGCAGAGCTGGTCCTCGTTCGTACTTGCATGGATGGGCGACAATGATGTTGCACGGGGACTCTGAATACACTGAGCACGAAGGCATCTTCTGGAGGTGACTAATGCTTAAATGCGGTTTCCGGTCTTGGGAGGGGGTTATAGTGAGGTGGAGGTTTAGTCGGTAGGGCGCAGGCTATATAAGCCATAACATCTGCGGAACTTGTTAGCGAGCCCGACACTTTGTCCGTAAATGGGATTACTTCCCTAACCAATGGGGGGGGGGGGGAAGGGAGATTAAACACATAGATTCCGTAAATTACAACAAAAACGCATTCAACGGTATCATTCTGCTTCGCCCCATCTGTGTGCTTCTGTGTTAGCCTTGGACAGAAAGTGTTAAAATGTTTGCCGAATTAAATTTTGCATGCTTAAATTACAAATCAACGATATAAATACAAATTTATAAAACAAATTTAAAAGAAATCAACTAACAATTTCACAAAAAAAAATTGAGGAGAGAGTGAGGGTTGAAAGATGATTGTAAGTGAATTAACAGTATCAAATTTCCTACTCACTTTTCAGAATGAAAGGGTTTAATATTTTAATGAACTTTACTATTTCGCGGTGATCTTAAATTCTGCATATCCTCAAGTGGATAAAAACTGGTCTAAATAATATAAAATAGAAATATAGATTATTTAATATATGCGAAATATAATCATAGAATTATACTTTTTTATAACCAACTAAATCACATAAAAACTGAGATTAACACATTTTATAAATCATTCCATTTTTTGTTTAATTATCTCAAACATATAACTTCACGCTACATTAAGCTAATTCATTAAAAAAAAAATCAATTAACCTTCGTCAATGAATTGAAAAAAGTAATTGAAAAAATAATATGAATCGTGGTAAAGAGTAAAGAAAAGGTACCTTTTGAATTTAAAAAAAAAGGGAAGTTGAACAACAAAAAGAACTACTTTAATAAATTGAAACCGATTCTTTACATCCTAACTTTACTGTTATTTAGGTCTACCAAATAACTCAACCATAAACACAGTTTACTTAATGGTATTAAAAATTTAGTAAAATAAAAAAAATATATAAATATTTAATAGGCCTGATAACTGGTAATACTAAGAAATTACATCACGGAAATAAATAATGCAGTGTAGATATATTTTCTTATCGATATATTAAAGTATGAAAATATATCGGCGTTGACAGCAGAATTATTTTTAAAAATGCTCAATAAAATACCTTACTGCTAAGAATAGAAGGAAAATTAGTATATAAAGAATGTTTCTAAAATAATGGGTCGAGTATACTTCTTCGGATTCTATTTGTAAAACTAAACAAAAAATATCCTTGGAAAAAATGGCAATTTCTACTTCGTTCTCCCACTATCCGCCATTTTGCTATTTTTATATAATAATTTATATCTCAAGTTTGGATAGAAGAATCACATTAATATTTGGTAGGCGTCGTGATAATAAAGTTTTTTAAATTAGTAAAAAATCAGGACTTAAAAATCTCAGTAAATTATAAAATGGCGGCCATCTTTATTTTTCAATCCGTTATATCTCCATAAATATCAGTTTTATCAAAATTTATGTTAATTGCTAAAATATTAAGCTTTTATTTTTAACAAAATGACATTTATTTTTTTAAATCGATTAACAAATAGTCGAGTTAAGGGAGAAAATTGTTGTTGTAATTTTGTGTCATAATTATTAGGTCAATTACTGTGAGAAAATTATTACTTAATCTGTAAAAATTACAACATCAATTTTCTGCTATAACTCGACTATTTGTTAACCGATTTCCAAAACTAAAATTCATTTTGTTCACAATAAAATGATTAATATTTTAGAAAAAAATAAAATAAATTTTGATGAAACTACAACAGACTGAAAAATAAACATGGCCACCGTTTTATAATTTGCCAACGTATTTACGTCCACATATCTTACTAATTTTAAAACTTTATTACGAAGACGTTTTCCTAGATTTATTTTTTACTTTTTGGTGCCTTTTTATATTTGTTAATATATTATATTTTTCTGTTTAAATTTCTCAATTTGATTTAATTCTTTTTTACTTTTAAGAGGGCTTTTCTAATTTTTTCCTTTTTTTATTAATGTTATTATTAATATTAGTTAAATAAAAGCTTTTTTAAAAAAAAAAAAATTATATGTAATCAAATATATTTTTGTAATTTTTTTTAGTAATTATATGTTGGCTGTTGCTGTCAGAGTTATCACTATTCACAACTTAACGGATAAAATAAAAGATATGTTCCCAAAATCGTATTTTTAATGAAATCAGGAGAATATTGAAGTCGTTCAAAAATTACTTTGTCCCCATCACAGCAAAGGCCAGGTTTTTTTATCATTCCATTTTTTTGCAATGGTTATACATTCTAATCGTGTTACCTATTTGAATATCTTACAATTTCAGATAGTCAGTTTCAGAACGATAAACAAAAGCTGATTTGAGACCTAACATATTTCTCGAAAATTGAACTCAGTATTTAGCCTAGCTTACTCTTCAAAACACAGCGTATTGCTCTTCAAAACGTTGAGAACGTTCTGGCATATATTCAAGTTGTCTGCGATCATAGATTGTAGTAATTCTAGGAATTTTTTTCCGTTTATCTGTCATCTTCCGATCTAGGCGTTATGTATATATATAAATATATAAGCCACATAATTTTCTCAGATAATTATGTGGCTTGCCCTAATAGAACTTCTAAGTCTAATATAAGGAACTTAGTTCAGCATATAAAAGTCTACAGAGTGGTACCTTGTTTGCGTGAGGATAAATTCTCGAGGGTTGCCGCCAGATCCAGATACAATAACTTTCTGAAGAAGTCAATACCGTAATTAAATGTTCCTCAAAACATCAAAACTTTGTTAGCTACATAGTCATCATTTTTTCCTTTAAATTTGTTATCAAATTAGTTTTTTTTTACATATTTCACAATCACAATTCAAAGTGAGTTTTTATAAACCATGTTATTTAATTTAATAATTTACATAACTGTCTAAAGAAGTCAATACTGGGAATAGACAACGACAATCAATAAAAACAATATTTATCAATGTAAACTACGAAGTAAATTTCGTAAACGAAGAGGAAGTGCAGTTGAAATTTCCTAACGATTGGTTCAGTTGGGGGGTATGTAAGACCGCAGTCCCGGTGGGGGATCCTTTTCGGGATTCCCGAAAAGGATCGGGAACGATCGTTCCCGACGATGAAGCGATCGTTCGCGGGAACGCCTCGTCAAAGACGAGGCGTCAAGACCGGATTCCCGGTGGAAGGAAACTCTTCATTTGAGGCATGGCATGGAAAAAGATCGATTCCCGGCTGCCTGGGCGGGGCCGTGCGTGTCCTTCCAAGTAGTTTGAATCAAAGGCACCCCCCCGGATCTGAGTTTATGCTTAATTGTGTGTCCAGCTCCGAGGGGCGGGGAAACTACAGATGTATAAAAAAATATGATTGGTTCAATAGTTTTCGTGGTTATTAAACAAAAGAAAAACACATTATCTATATAATAACGAGATGATCGATCAATGAAACAGATTTTTTTCTTTTTAATTTTTCGAAGTTTTTATTTTTTTATAACTGTTAGTTGTCTATACCATAAAATCTTTTTATACAATTATTTTCATAATTATCAACCTGATTAACTTGAATGAAATAAAGTATTAATCGACTGCCTCGATGGCACACGTGGTTAAATTTATCTAGCTAAGGCCTGGAAAATACGACTATGCATTATTGGATTTAATTAAATGATCGACAAAGTTTTTCCATTCCTCCGAAAAGTTTCTTGTTTTTTTAGTTAAATAACTGATACAAACTCTTAAAATGTATAACGACATTAAAGAAGGATATGATATATATTAATATCAATATTTGAATATGGTAATTCATAGTAAAAATAACAGCTTAATTGTGGTGAAATGCCTCCTAAAAATAATATAATCGTATTATAATTCTATAAAGATTTATTTAATATTCTGCTGCAGCAGTTGTAGCAGCATTACCATTACATATACCCAATATGAACACCATATCAGCGAATTCCTCTGTTGTATAAAGTACAGTATTATTTTAATGGAAATCCGATTAGGTTCAAGCTAAAATTCACAGAAAATCTTTCCTAACGGCAACACAGTTCACAGTTTACTTAATGTACCTCACAAAATGATTTAAATCCTAATTAGATTGTTGCGTAATGTTGATCAACTGCTGTTTTTTTATTGCCAACTTTGAAATAATTTTTAAAATAATTTATAGTTGTCATTATTACAAAAATCATTAAGTAATTTTTACTTCCTTGTACGAAGTAAAGGAAGTATAATGATTGCGAAAAATTTTGGTTTTCACATTTCAACGGAAATATCCATTTTGACCATCCCTGAATGCAATTTGTCTAATTTCGGCGTGACATTTGTACGTACGTATGTCTCGTATAACTGAAACACGATTAGCCGTAGAATGTTGAAATTTAGGATTTACCACTTTTGTAACATCTAGTTGTGCACCTCCAATTTCGATTGCAATCGACTGGACTAAAAGTGTACAAAAATACACAAAATCAATCCAAAAAAATTGGACTTTGGACTTTTCCTTATCTACAGTAATCAGCTCTTATTGAGAGCTTTTCATCATAAGTGGTACTTATTTTACATTGGTTCCAGGGTTATAGCCAAATAAAATTTTAATTAATGAAATATTTGGATCGTACAAGGGGAAGGCACATCGGTTCGAATCCGACTTCATTTTTTTTTTTAATTTTTATTTTTCATTTAAATATATTGATTTATTAATAATTATTAAGTTCTGATTGTAAAAAAACATGTGAATATGTAATAATAGGCGTATAAGGAAGTCACGTAGTTTCCACATCAGATTTTTAATTAATTTTATTTTACAATTGCGTTATTTCCATTCTTTTTTATTTTTGTTAGAATTTTTAACAATAAATCCTGTTTTAACAAATTTTTCACATCAGAAACGAACAACTCCGTTTTTTACATTAAATAAGTACTTATATGACAAATTAATAATGTACTGTTTCTTAAAATTCGAATTTTTCTTAATTTCTCAGAATTAATTTTTTTTTTGTTCAGAATTGAATTCTCTACAAGTTTTGTTTAAAAAGTTTGTGTTTATTACCCATTTAACAATGTTACTTTATGTCCAACACCAATTTATTAGTTTTCATCACAGATTTCTAAAAAAACTATTGCAGATTCAATTCTGGGAGATGTCTCAAGTCAAAAACCATAAAAAATCACAAATTTTCTTCTTAATTAACGTCCTAAAAATTTCAGTTTGACCTGATTTTACCGCGGTAGCTGAAATCCGAGCGAAATCTTTCACTAGCTGTATCTCGCAAACGATGTATTTCAACAAATTCATATGAACATTTTACTTTTTTTTTTCAAAAGTAGAATAGATTATGAAAGTTTCGGGAGAAATTTGTGATACACTTTGTATTAAACGAGTACCTTACATTTGTTGCTAAGACAAAATTAGTGTTTTTAATTTTTATAATATTCCTTTATTTTTTCAGTAAAAATGTTTGATAAGTTCTTTTTTCTTATTTTTGTTCTTTTTTTCTCATCAAAACCCAAGTTCGATTTTTATATTTTAAATTAAACTTTCATCAACAAAACATTAAATATTATTTAAAATTTATTACCTTGAAGTTGGTACCAAATTCAGATCCTTTTGCTACTAGTTTTTTGAAGAAAATTTTGAAACTTTAAATTTTATTCCTCTAATTTTTTAAGTCTTTTCCTTTATTCTTTTATGAACTTTATTTTTATCAATTGGTGTATAAAGTTGTAAAGGTACTGGAGTATTAAGGTTATTTTTGAATAGAATTTTTTTTGTTTCAAAAAGTAATCTACAAAAAACAATGAACGTTAAATTTGAAATAATTTAAAAAAAATTGAAACTATTTTCTCTGATAATTTCTATAATATATAAATATAGTGGTAACTATAATTACCATAACATTTAAATATATTTTAATTATTATACGTATTTAAGTAATTTGTACCCTTCACATAACAGTTAACCTTCTTATAGTACAATATTATTAAATTTATAATTAGAATTTTACCTGTATTATTAAATTTTACATTTACAAGTGTTTTTATCTTAAAAATTATAAAAAATAATTATTGAAATAACTGATAAATTATTGTAAATTTTACAATCAAGTTAGCTCTATAAATATTTTAATTCCGAGAAATAATCCTTAAAATAAAATTTACAATCATTTATAAATTAAAAAAAAAATTTTTTTAAGATAAATCATTTCAAAAAATATTATAGATAATCTAATTTTAATTTTAAAAATATTGCACTCTAAGAAGGTTAACTGTTAAGTGAAGGGTACATAATACTTAAATATAATTACAATAACGAGATCTAAGAGATAAAATCTATTTCAATGGTTAAAAAAATTAAATTCAAAGAAATTTGTCAAGATATTATTTTAAAAATAATTTTCGATAAGCTTTCTATATGTGTTTTTCCTGGTATATTTGCATCCGATGATTTGTAGATCACTTTTTGAAAATAAAATAGTAATCAAAAATAACATTAATATTCTAATAACTTCAGAAAAATAAACTTCATGAAAGAATAAAGAAATGGCCTTAAAAGATGGGAGGAATAAGATTTAAAATTTTCTGCAAAAAAGTAATAACAAAAAGTTCTGAATTTGATACAAACTTCAAGGGGATACATTTTAAAGAATAATAGGAAGAAATTTTTAATATTTTGTTGAAGAAAGTTTTATTTAAAATATAAAAAACGAAACTCTGGTTTGATGAGAAAAAAAAGAATAAAACTAATAAAAAGAGAACTTTTCAACAAAACATTTTTAATTAATAAAATAAAGGAATATTAAAAATATAAAAAAAACACGAAGTTCTCCCGGAACTTTCATAATCTATTCTACTTACAAAAAAATGGAAAAAGTTCATATGAATTTCCTGAAATGCATCGTTTGCGAGATACGGCTAGTGAAAGATTTCGCTTGGACTTCAGCTAACGCCGTGAAATGGGATCGAACTAAAATTTTTAGTAGGTTAATTAAGAAAAAAAATTGATGATTTTTTATGATTTTTGACCTGCGATATCTCCCAGAACTGTATCTACAGTAGTTTTTGAAAAATCTGGGGTGAAAATTAATAAATTTGTGTTCGACGTAAAGCAAGATTGTTTAACTGGTAATAAACAAATAAACCGTTTAAACAAAACTTGTAGAGAATTTAATTCTGAACAAAATAGTCTTAAGATAAGTTGTAAGAAAGAAAAATTCGAATTTTATTAAGAAACGGTATATTATTCAGTTATTAGAAAAGTACTTATTTAATGTAAAGATAAACGAAGTTCTTCGTTGATATGTGAAAAATTTGTAAAAACTGGATTTACTATTAAGAATTGTAACGAAAAATTAAAAAAAATTGAAATAACACAATTTTGAAATAGAAATAAATAAATAGAAATTACTTAGATAATAATCTTTGTATTAATGACAGAAATACAATAAATTAGTTTAAAAATTATTATTTAAAAATTGGCAATAAAATACTCGTAAGGAATTAACTCTGTCCGCTGAGCAACTTAATGACAGCACTCAAGAAGTAAAAGTAACAACCGCAGTACAAAATTGCGCCCAGAAACATGTTGAAAATAGCGGGTATAACTGAACTGTTTCTAAATAAAATTCTAATTTTTCTAACTTTAGTTTATTTTATTCATTTTATTATCTTACACAATTTTGTTCAGAAGTAAACTTTTTAAAAGTTAATTACCCATCTATGAAACTTATTGTACGTCAAAGATTTATTGGTTTTCATCCCAGAATTCTCACAACTGCAGATACGGTTCTGGGATCTATTCTATTCAATATTTAGGTCAAAAACCATAATAAATCACTAAATCTGCCGTTCTAAAAATTTTGGTACGACCTCATTTTACCAGGGTAGCTGAAATCTGAGCGAAATCTTTCACAAGCCGTAACTCGCAAACGAAGCACTTTATGATAAAGCCCAGCTAGAATTTCGAGATATAATCTGTATACTAATTATGAAACTGTATTATTAGATAGTTATAAAATGTTGTAATATCTGCATTAGGAGTACAAGTTTACAGTAAATTATATTGCTTTAGCGATCAAATATATAATATGAAATGAAATGTATTATCTATTATTCTAAATATAAAGTTTATTTTACTAAAAAATAATTGAAATCTTACTATAAAAATAACAAGACAAAAAAAAATAATAAATTTTTCTTTGCATTATATCCTGATTCTGAAAATGTAATATTTTATATCTATAGAATTTAATGATATCTGCATTAACAGTTCAATCCGTATGTAAACTGAATCCATGTCAATAATAATAATAAAATATGTAACTGAAGTGTGATAATGATCTTAGGGTACGATATATGAATTTCCTTTACGTCTAATGTTTAGCCAAGCATATAACGTGATAATACTAAAATTTCCAGACTATATATTTTTGCAAGTTATATCTAAATAATATTATCCATAAATTTATTATTTATTTGACGTTTTCATGTTTTATCAAGATATTTATGTATTCCAGTTTTATTTATAAAAAAAGACAAGTTATATATCAAACAATATTAAAAAAAATAAATATATAAATTATTTTTATATACGCAACTAATAATACAGTCGAATTGAAATTATACATTTTTCCTAGAAAAACAAACAAAATAAAAATTTGGACGAAAAAACTTGAGTTTTTAAAAATAAAAAATCTGACTTCCTTGAACGCCTGTAAAATTATATATACACACTTTTTGCTGTACTTTATTTAAATTTACACTAGTTAAACTTCATTTAACCAGTATACATAAGTGCACTAAATGGAATATACGTCACGGCAGAAATCAAACCTTTTTACTTAGCAACTCACAAAGATACGAATAATACTGATGTAGAATAGTATATTACGTAACAATAGTTGTAAGAAGCATATTACATACAAGTGAAAAAAGTTACATATTTTCATGAGCGCGTAGTATATGTTAAAAGTCGAGTTTGGCACTATACTTTTTCTACGACCATAATCACTTTTCCATAAGAAAATGAAAAATATGTAATTTGAAAGATATAATTTTATTAAATAGAAATAGAAATTTGACGGATAGAGTAAGTATTTTGAAATTAATAATTTACAAATCATTCTTATAAATCAAAATAATTTTTCTAGTAAATACAAATATTTAAAAATACATATATATATTATTTTAATTCAAATATCAATGTATATCAAAAGTTATTAACGAAAAAAAATTATGTACTCTTCATTTTAAAAAAATGTGTACATGTAATTTTAATAGGCATACAAGGAAGTCTACCGCAGATTTTTTTTAACATCTTAAAATAATAATTAGTGTAATAACTGGATTCTGTTTTGTTTATAATTTTTGTAATACGGAGTAATATATTAAATAATGCTGCTATTGTAGAGTTTCGATCGGTCTTTTCTTTATTGAATATAGCACTTTTTTTTTGACCTCCGGGACTACCATTATGTATTGCTTCAGAGAATGAGATGAGTGATTTGTAGCATGTGTGAAAATGCCATGCCTGACCGGGATTCAAACCAAGGCCCCCCCCGGATGAAAGGCCGAGACGCTACCACTTGCGCCACGGAGACCGGCGTTGTGTACATACAGCTTACAAGAGAATTAAGGAGTTTACTTTAAAAAAATGAATTAATTATTAAAAAAAAAAAATTTTTTTTTGTTTTTCCACTGAAAAACTCAGTTTTATAATTGTTTGACTCAATTTTATAATGAAGATTTAAATGAAGACACGCGAGGTTTGTTATTCTAAGTAAGGTAGTTTCAGTGAAATATATAAAAATATATCGATAATATTAATTATTCTCCAGTCCACGGTGAACCACTCCTGAGACAGTACCGTTAATTGAACCCGGATGATCAAAGTGAAATATTTACGGGAATTCAAATCTCCTTTTAAAGAATTATTAAATTTACTTAATATGAATTTGTGTCCGGTTGTATCTGCGAATATTTATAATTAAAATTAATCGGCGATGATGATAATTATCCCACCAAGAATAATAATTTTAGATGAGTTACGACTAAGTTTTACCTCCGTTTCTTTTAGTACTAGTACGGATACTAATGTACCGAATATTATAGTCGCAGTACATATTGTAGGAAGAAGCCTGACTTCGTTTACATACAATATTATTTCATTTTATTCTCAGTTTTCAGGTATCTAGTAGAATTTAGTTATGTATTTGAAATATTTTACTATATATATATATATATATATATATATATATATAGTAAAGTATCATCTTTCCAATAACTAAAACTGTCTTTTAAATAATAAAAGCTTTTAGCCAAAAAAAGTTAGCCTACTTCAAATAAAATGAATCTTTCAAAGAAAATCGGTAAAAGAGCAAAAAAAATTAAAAGTCAAGATTTATTCATAAATGAAACAATAGCTCTAAATATAGTTTTTACAGGAAAGTAATTACAAAATATTATTTTAACTCAACGGGTTGATCTAATGGTGAACTCATCGTCCTAAATCAGATGATTTCGAAGTTGAAGTTCTCAAGTTCAAATTCTAATAAAGGTTGTGGCTTTTATTTGGATTTGAACATCAGATCGTGGACACCGGTGTTCATTGATGGTTGAGTTTCAATCAACCACACGACTCAGGAATGGTCGGCCTTAGTTTGTTCAAAACTACACATTTAACGGATCAGTTACATTACACTGATAAGTCGTTTTAATTTTTAAGATTTTTTAATTGTTGATGCGACTTTATATAAAAGTATTAATTATTTTAAAAAATAAACAGAAAAAAAAAATGACTGAGACCGTAAAAATAAAAACAAGAACAAATACATATATATATTAAAAAAATATTGTGTTTAACAGAACATTTGGACGTTTTGCATCTTCTCAGCCTAGTAGAGCAGCCATTCCATAACCCTTCTTTGTGTCTTACGTTTCTAAACTTCTAGTTGAATTTTTAGGTTATGGAAGTATGTTTTATTTTTATACAATAATTCTAAAACTGTAGAATTATTGTATATTTATTATTTAAATGTATATATATTTTTTTTCTTACGAAAAACTACGTAATACTAAAAAATATTTTTATTACGTTACTGTTAATTATTACAATTGAATGGTTAGAAAAAAAGTCTTTATCTTTTTTGCTAGATTTTTATAGATCAGATACGTAAAATAAAACATATTTGCAAATTGTTTACTTTTTTATTTTTATTAACTGATATTTGTATTCCTACCAATTTAAATAATTAAGTACAAGTATAATCTCGGATTAGATTTTTAATCTTCTACGCCAATGAGTATTAAAACAATTTTGCGTTTATTTATGGATTATAAATTTTTTTTTTTCTAATTGTGTAGGCAGGCCACGTATGGAATATGTAAAACAAATTGTTAGGGATGTAGGATGTAGAGGGTATACTGAAATGAAACGACTAGCACTAGATAGGGAATCTTGGAGAGTTGCATCAAACCAGTCAAATGACTGAAGACAAAAAAAAAAATTTTTCTTTCTATTTTTCTCAAAAATCTAAATGAACATTATTTCTTATCTTAAATTATTAATGAAAAGAATGTAAGAGTTATGTTGTTTGTTGACACTTTAAAGTTAAGTACTAAATTTAATGTATTAAACGGAAAAATAAATAAACGTTTACAATAAAGAGAAATAAATCAATGCTTAATATTTTGTTTAAGAAAAAAATATATTATGCAATCACAAGAACAGTCTCTGAAATTATTAAACACATATTTAAAAAACTTATCCAATAATATTGTGTCATATTATGATATAAGACGAGAAACAACATAAGACCTAAAGGGTTTTAAAATAAATATAAAATTAACTTTAAAAAGATGATCCACTTAGATAATTTTAATGAACAAGAATAGGCTAATTAAAAAACACTGCTATCTCATCTTTTCAAGTACGGTTACTTAAAGTATGGTAAATGATTAATTATTAGTTTATTATGAAGAAGATGAAATTTCAATACGTTGTAACAATAGGTAATATTTTAAGTGGGTAAGATGATACGCATTTTTTTATCAGAAAAACTAAAGAATTTAATAAAATAAATAAAAAAAAATAATAACATTAAACGAATTTATGACAACCTAATCTAATCATTAATATTGAAAAAATAAGCAAATAATAAAAAATAGAGTAAAATTTAGAGGTCAACGAAAATTAAGTATAACACTCAACCTTGTATGTATAACTACAGTGACCCTCAAGAAAACCGACATATTTCACAGGTGTATTCCTCTCATCAAAATAATGGGAAAATTTCACATAAATATAGGTTTAGAAATTCCTCATTAGCGAATTACAGCTAGCGAAAAATTTCATCCGGAATTCAACTACTTCGATGAAAAAAAGATAATACTGAACTTTTTAGCACGTTAAGTGAGGGCCAAATTTAATGGTTTCCTATGGTTTTTGACCCAAAATTTGAATAAAATAAGTTTCAGAACTGTGTCTCCAATGATTCTCATGATATCCGAAGTAAAACTGAAAAATTTGCTCACTGAAAACCGTTTTTTACTTCCTTGTACAAAATAAAGGAAGTATTGTGATCGCGAAGAATTTCGGTATTCAGATTTCAATGGAAATATCCATTTTGACCATCCCTGAATCCATTTTGGCTAGTTTTAGAGTGACTTCTGCACGTATGTATCTCGCATAATTCAAAAACGATTAGCCGGATTAAATTTTGGATTTAGGACTATTGTAACATCTAATTGCACACCTTCCCTTTTGATTGCGACTGGACCAAAAGTGTCCAAAAAACTAAAAATTTATAAAAAAATAGATTTTGGACTTTTTCTTAACTGCAGTAATAAGCCTTCATTGACAGCTTTCCAACAATATATCTTAAGTGGTACTTATTTTCTTTGGTTCCAGAATTATAGCCAAATAAAATGTTAATAAATGAAATATTTGGATCTTACAAGGGGAAGACACATTGGTTGGATCCGACTTCATCTCCTTTTTTACTATTTTAAAATAATTCAATAATAACAATAACAAAAAAATATCAGAAGTTATAATGAAATAAAATTTTATGAACTTTTGATTTCAAAAAATGTGTAATAATTGAAGAACATAAGAAAGAATCCGTAATAAGAAAGGGAGTCTGACAAGGATGTTCCCTATCTCCGTTACTTTTTAATCTTTACATGGAACTAGCAGTTAATGATGTTAAAGAAAAATTTAGATTCGGAGTAACAGTACAAGGTGAAAGATAAAGATGCTACGATTTGCTGATGATATAGTAATTCTAGCCGCGAGTAAAAAGGATTTAGAAGAAACAATGAACAGCATGGACGAAGTCCTACGCAAGGACTATCACATAAAAATAAACAACAACAAAACGAAAGTAATGAAATTAGTAGAAATAACAAAGATGGACCTCTGAATGTGAAAATAGGACGAGAAAAGATTATGGAGGTAGAAAAATTTTGTTATTTGGGAAGTAGAATTAATAAAGATGGACGAAGCAGGAGCGATATAAAATGCCGAATAGCACAAGCGAAACGAGCCTTCAGTAAGAAATATAATTTGTTTACATCAAAAATTAATTTAAATGTCAGGAAAAGATTTTTGAAAGTATATGTTTGGAGTGTCGCTTTATATGGAAGTGAAACTTGGACGATCGGAGTATCTGAGAAGAAAAGATTAGAAGCTTTTGAAATGCGGTGCTATAGGAGAATGTTAAAAATCAGACGGGTGGATAAAGTGACAAATGAAGAGGTATTGCGGCAAATAGATGAAGAAAGAAGCATTTGGAAAAATATAATTAAAAGAAGAGACAGACTTATAGGCCACATACTAAGGCATCCTGGAATAGTCGGTTTAATATTGGAAGGACAGGTAGAAGGAAAAAATTGTGTAGGCAGGCCACGTTTGGAATATGTAAAACAAATTGTTAGGGATGTAGGATGTAGAGGGTATACTGAAATGAAACGACTAGCACTAGATACGGAATCTTGGAGAGCTGCATCAAACCAGTCAAATGACTGAAGAAAAAAAAAGAAAGAAAACAGTAATTTAATAGGCATACAAGTAAATCATGTGGTGTCCACATAATTTTTTAAGTTTGCAATACAATAACTTTGTTAAATGACTAATAAATCGTAAAATTTATTAACAATAAATGTAGAGAATTTAATTTTAAAAATAGTGAAGTAATTAGTCTATGACTTACTCTGGTAATTTTTGCAATTCATTCTTTTGTTTGAAAAAGACAGTTATTAATAAACAAATACTACAATATTTAGCTAATTATACTTACAAAAAAATTTTAAAACATTCTACAGAAACAGGATTTCATGAATACTGTGTATTAATTGAACTTCTCTAAGTTTATTGAAAACCTAAAGTTGGCAACCATGTTCTTTTCAGAATCGAAGTTATTGTACAGCTGTTCAATTAATTTATTATTAATCATAACTAATCTCTTATTTGTGATTTATTTAGAGTACATGTACTTTTTATGATGAATTACTCCTTTTTTTAAAAAGAGGGATGCCATTCAAATTTTCAAATCAAGAATATGCAGGTATTGTTTTCGTTTACGGTTTTACTAATGGAAATAGCCGGGCTCTAACGAAGATGTCCGAACCGAAGAATAAGTACTCACGAAATCTTTCCCTTAGTTTTCAATAACTTATAAAGTAATTGATATTTTCCAGTGGTTGTTTGTTCCATTGAACGTCCTGTAGAATAGTCTGTACTTGAACAATGATAAGAGCGGCAGTCCTCTACTCAGCACTCGCCAAATATCAAATTGAACAGGTATATCTTGTACACTAAGAGAACTTAAATCCTTATCGTTTGCAAACTGTTTAAAATTTATAACCAGGTGTCATTGAATTGATTAAATTTTTATCGATGGGTACAAGAAAATCGAAATATTGCTCATTGCATTTTATTCACTGATGAAATTATCTTTACAGGAAAGAAAATAAAAAAATTAAAGAATAGTCACAGATGGTCAACTGAAAATCCGAATGCAATTAAAGAGTCAAATTTTCACACCCGATTTTTTTTTTTTATAAATGTATGGTGTAGTATAATTGGAAACCAGTAATTGGATCATTTATTTTTAAAAATCGCCTTCCTGGTATTGTGTAAAAACGTTTTTTTTTACAAATAAATTTTTTTACATTCAATTGCCAGTTCTGCCAGAAATGTTATTCCAACATGACAGTGTATTGCTCCATTATTGAAAAGGCATTAAACAGCTTTTAAACTTAAGTTTTCTGGGAAAACATGTTGAAGGACATTAACTGGCTTCCTAGGTTTTCCGAATTTAATCCCTTGGAATCTTAACTTTGAGATCATTCAAAGGAACTTGTTTACGCTGAAAAAGTTAATTTCGAAGAAGAATTACTGAACCGAATTTTAAACGCTTTTGAACATTTTACGAACAATCGTAATATTATTAGAAAAGCTTCCTTTGATGTTATACATCGTACTAGATTTTCCATAAAATAACGTTTATTTGATTTTTATGGGACATATTTACTTGATTATTTTTAAAATTTAAATCGACAACTTTTTTTTTTCTTTTTAAAGCAAAATTATTTTAATCAAGATGGTAGTGTGTCTCATCCAAATAAATACAGAGAACCGATATGCAAAATTAAAATAAAATTTAAAATGACTTTCAAATAACTTAAAAAGCTTCATTTATTTCGGCTTAATTATCACATAAATTACCACCAGTTCTGCGTGTCCATGTCAAATGCGTTCTAAAGTGCATAATTATAAGAATCTTAAGAACTATTTAAAAAAATTATTCACTTGGCATACTGGAGGATAATAAAAGAAATTAAAATGTTGTAAAACGGAAGAACGTGGTAAGAAAAAAACTGCCATCGAGATGACAACTTTCCTTGTAATAGATTTTCAAAATGATTACGTGGTCGAAGCGTACTGAGGTTGTGATGTACTTAATGGCTCAAAAGAACAATTTATATCCTTAATTAATCCAAATAAAATTTAATTTTAGAAACGATGTATTATAAAATATCTTTTAGCAATAAAAAAAAATAATAAAAATGTTTTTATTATGGAGACTGACATTTTGGATAGACCTTCATTCTAATCGCTCTCTCTCTTCGGATTTATCAGTGTGAGATTATAGTAATAACAGTTTATTTAAACATCAAATCCTTTAAACCGGATACACACAACATTAATAACAGTTTATTTAAATATTAAATCCCTTAAACGAGATATACACAACATTAATAACAGTTTATTTAAATATTAAATCCCTTAAACGAGATATACACAACATTAATAACAGTTTATTTAAATATTAAATCCCTTAAGAGTGTTAGTTTACCACGTAAGTATGCTTCGCCATCATAATATTTTTCGTTAATCTAATTCATTAATTCTAACTAATGCGCGCGCGCATACCATATCTAATTCGCGCGGGTATAGCGGTACTAGCGGCGACGGTCGGCACTAACTAAACTAATGTAATTTCACACTGGTCTAGTCACGAGGCTTAACGGACCACATACTGAGTCAACTGGGCGATCGAGTTCGAGACGCCGCCCGACCGAGTTACTTTTTTACACATTAAATATTACTCATTTATTTAACTCTACTGCTCACCTGTGACGTCTTTCCAAATATTGTTATTTTTAAATTGTTAACAAATATGCCTAAGAAAAATATGGCCTTAATTAGGAAAAATCTCGAGATGAGGGTGATCTTGCTGTACAGCATCATCCCCTGGTCTTTTTAAGTTGAAAATTTAATGGCTTCAATGTTTCATTAATAGAGGTAATCTGACCAAGTTTGGTCAAAATCGGTCATGTAATTCTGGAGATATAGGTGATTTAGAGGCCAACATCGAACACGTACATACGAACATTAACATCCTGAAAATTTCCATTTTTTTTTTTTGGGTTACTTAGGTATCAAAACGTCATGATCCGGTGAAAACCGCATATTCCCACGTTGAACCGATTACAAAAAAGTAATAAAATACGTTAAAATATTATTTTTTCATTTTATCTGTGATTATAATAAAATAGTTACACATTTTTCTCAAATAACCTGCACTTCACCCATTATAATTACACTAGTACAGTTCGATTACAAAGTTTATACTAAAGAAGAAATAAATGCAGAGAAATAATTGCTGCACAATAATTCAAAAGATAAATCAAAATAAAACAGAAATTTAAAAAAAATTAAATTTAAACTGAACATGTGAAATATAAATGTAATTGTTACTGATATAAATGATAAAACAAAAATCATACTAATTATTTTTAAATGATGTTTTGACTTAGCTGCTGCAGATATTACAAAATTAATTAATTTAAAATAAAAGTTAATTTTATATATATAAATATATATATATATATATATATATATATATATATATATATATATATATATATATATAATTTAATATGAAAATAGTTTGTTTAAATAATTTATATTTAATCAAAACTATTTGTTATTCAGATAGTTACTCAGACGTCAATGTAATTAGATTTTATTATATTATTAATAACAATTACATAATTAAAATTAACCAAAGTTTTAATTAAATTGAAATTAAATTGCTACTACTTTAACTTAGTATTGCTACTTAATTAACTTAGTATGCAAACCTGCATCAGAAAAAATTTCACTATGTAGTTGTTAATGAAACATTTTCTGAATTATAACAATAAAAGATTTTTTTGTAAAAGGTACTTAAATAATTTACAAAACTTCGTGATATAAAAAGTTAAGAAAAGTAATTAGCAGCAGCACTTATTGTAGACTCCTACAACGTCAAATTAAAATAATTGAAAGCTCTCATATTATCTGGATTGTATCTTATAATACCTTATTTTCTAATTTAAACTAAACAATTAAATTAACATTTAAATCGAAAGGAGTAAAACTTTTCGAGTACGACTTCAATTTGTATTTTTTTAAAGAAAATATCTTTTATTCACAGTTATTATCATTTCATATCAGAAATTTCTATTTGTTTTAATGGATTGATATATATATATATATATATACACACTAGCTGCATAGACGTGCCGTAGGCACTCCCTCCTCAGCTAGGCCATGCGTTGCGTTGGCGAGCGGCCAACTTTTTCCTTTTTATCAATTTTCATCATTCAAAAAGAAATACTTTTACAAAGGTTTTTTTACAAATTTTGGACACTAATAATTCCATTGCTACGCCGCTCGCCAACGCAACGCATGACCTAGCTGAGGAGGGAGTGCCTTCGGTACGTCTCTGCAGCTAGTATATATATATATATATATATATATATATATATATATATCAATCCATTAAAACAAATAGAAATTGCTGATATGAAATGATAATAATTTTGAATAAATAGATTTTCTTAAAAAAAAGTACAAATCGAAGTCGTACTCGAAAGGTAATTGATAAAACGAAAGTTAAATTAGAAATTTAACTCTAGAAATTGATACTAATGATTCAGGATTTTCTGCTAATGATCGGTACATTCCGGTGCCTACTTTTTGGTTATAGTTAATTATTTTTTGAAGAAAAACAATAACATAAATAAAAAAATATATTATTAATATATTTCGGATGTATATATCGATATATAATAATATAGGAAGTATACAACTGACTATCACGAGACATGTACTACCGAATCGTGATTTTCCGCTAGTGATCGGTACATTCCGGGGCTAAGCTAAGGGGGACGGATACACATACAAATGCCCTTTAGTAAGATAGAAGGATATATTAAAGGTTAATACAATATTAAGGTTTATTTGCAATCTCAATTGTTTTTTAAATACTATAGTACTAATATTACTATTACTACATCAACCAGACAATGCTGAAACGTTAAGTAATTAGTTTATTCAAACAGTAGTAGTAACTAATAAACTTTTTATTATTACACTCAGTTTTATCCTGTTTTTCTATTTATTAAATATTATGAAATCAAATCTATTTTAGCAATTATTCTTACATTTATAAATAAAAATGTTGAGCTATAAAAACAAGGTAAAGAATGGTAGTGTATAACATACGCTTCAATAGCTTACATACCATATTATCTCGTTCTAGTTTCGTTCTTACGAAAAAAATTTAAAAACAAAATAAAGATCTATAGGGTCTTATCGTCCCTCTCCTAAATTTAAGCTTTTTAACTTAAAAATAAAATTCAAATTAAATTTTTAAAATAAAGTATAATTTTCGTCAAACCCTTCATTCCAGACCTCAATTAAAAGACTAATTATTATGCTGCCTTATTAATGATTCATGTAAATCGATAATTAATTAATTAAAATGCTTTTAATTACCCATGTGATAATTAAAACGAGAAAAAGCCTTATGGTTCCGTTATCATTTGTAACAATTAACATTTTTATTTGATATTAACATTATTTATATACGAATATATGTAATAAATTAATTAATTAATAAGCATATCTACCTACTCAGCCAACCTCCGTGGCTGAGTAGGTAGCGTCTCGGCATTTCGTGCGGAGATCCCGGGTTCGAATCACGGTTGGGCACGGCATCTTTTCATACGCTACATCTACGGGCTAATGACCATGCTGTTGATACCCGCTCTTTTAAATATAAAAAATAAAATTATAACCAAATGTAATTTCGTCAATAAGCTAATTTTAGCTTGAGTACTGAAAAAATGTGTAATTACTGTAAAATTTGTATCTAAATAAATTAATATTGAATTGATTTAATATTATAAATTTAAGTAAAGTTTATTATTAATTTTCAAACATCATATTGAACAAAACTGATAATAATTTTTAATATGTATCTATGATGTCAAATTAATTTAAAAAAAAGTAAATTCTCGACATTCCAATTAAATTATATTTCTCAAATCATTATACCTACAGTTTTTTGATTTGTTATTATTTATATTTTATTTACTATTATACATGTAATTATGTTATTTAAAATGATTAATATGGTCTTTTAAAGCGCTTGCATTTTATTTTATAACTGTTTACTTTGTGATTTCCCTGATCCACCCACGCAAATCATTCGTTAGTTGTTTTATCAGTGGATTAACATCCATTTCTACCAATTTTTCACATGATTTATATATAATATCCGTTTATTTATTTAGAATTATGATATATCTGTTAGATTAATTTATTTATTTATCCAAAATTATTCCTAAAATATTAAATTGTATTATAAAAAATAAGTATTTAAGAAGTATGTTTTCGTGTTGAACCACTATCTTAATTACACATGAAATATATATTTTCATTTATTATATATTAATTGAATTTAAGTTTTTTTTTTATTAATCAATTCTTGATATACAATATTATCTAATAAAAAATAAACGTCAACTAAAGAGCGATAAGAAAGTAACAAATTTTTAAATTTATTTCTTTTATTTGTATTACATTTTGTTCTGAAATTTTGACTTAGAATGTCAGATAACGAAATATTAATAATGGAATTGATAATATTTTTCATCATCATATAATAATTACTTATTTATTTTTTTTAATTTTTTTGGCCTAGATTGATAAAATACCTTAATATTTATTTCGAATAGATAAAAAACTTGCTGGCATAATTAATATTTAAAAGTCTTCACATTTTATTTATTTAAAACCTTTTTTTATAAAATAATTTATATAAATATATTTAGATTTATAAGTACAGAATTAGGAATACTTAAAACTGGTGAACAATTTTTTTTCTATTTTTACAATGATGTAGCATATATATAATTTATAAAAACTTTTTTTTTTTTATCCTAGAAACGCTAAATTTATAGGCTTCTGCTCTCCACTCATTAGTAACGGATCACAAAACTAAGAAACATAATAATCGGAATAAAATTTTACATTCCAACGAATGATAAATAAAAAACAGCAAATATTTTCAAATAATAATTTTTTCATAGCAATGCTATTTATAATCTATTTTTGATTTTGAAGAAAACTAAAAATGAAAAAACTTTCTATTAAGAGATAACAATTATTTTTTTTGTCGTTAATTACTAACTATTTTCCTTCTCTATGATTGTTAATAAAAATAATTTATTTCCTAATAAACAGAATTAATAGACCTTATAAAAAAAAGTACCTAATTTTTTTTTCATAGCATTGTACAAGTGTGGTCAACATACGGCCAGCGTAATGAATTTATGCAGCCCACAAAAAAGTTTTCAATATTAGCTTAATTATATGAAATTAAATAACGGAAAATACGTATATTAAAAAAAAAATTGCCAAGAAATATTTAGAATATCATTTAACGATCTCGCAGGTTACTACGGTAACAAAAAATCAGAATAGAGGAGCCGATAAATATAAGAACAATGAACAAGAATTGTCCTCTGCCGTATCTCAAATTACAGTTATCATGTAACGCCACGGCAGGTAACTACGATAACAATATGATCAGAAAAGAAAAGCCAATAAAAATTAAACCAGTGAACAAAACATTCCCTCTACATACAGTTTTCATGTAACGCACCCTCTTCCATATCTCAGATAAAATTTACCATTTAATGCCCTAGCAGGTTACTACGGTAACAATATAATCAGAAAAAGAAAGGTGAAAAATTGAACCGATGAAAGACAATCTCTCTTCCGTATCTCAAATAAAGTTACCATTTAACGGTCTTGAAGGTTACTACGATAACAATATAATGAGAGTGGGTAAGCCGATTAAAATTAGCCTAATTAACAAGACGTTTTCAATTCCGTATCTGAGATTACAGTTATCATTTAACGCCCACGCGGGTTACTACGGTAAAAATATAATGAGAATATATTTTGAAAAAAGCTCCATTTATAAATACTTTTTTTCTTTGAAATTTTGTAATAAAATTTTGTTATCTTTATGTAAATGAACTCAATAATTTTTTCAACTGTGTATGTAAAAAAGGAGCCATGAAAAATATTAAAACCTTTTGCCAGAGAGAAATATTTAAAAAAGAAGTATTGTGTGCAAACATATTGGTTAAATATTCGCAGCGAGTTGTTTTTCATTGAAAGAAGTACAGGTTGGAAAAAGTATTGCAATACGGTTTCCAATTATAAGCAGTGTATAGTAGTAGAATTGTGGTGTATGCTAACATGTCCATTACAATATAACATAAGATAACTTTCACTGGCTTTCAGCTTTCCAAATAATTTATATTGAACGCTTTTTTCCCTTTACATCACTTTTCTATCGTATACGAAAAAAAAATATTTCTCTCATTTTTTCGTTCCCACACAAACACGTGCGCGTGCACACATAACCTCAAATTTTGTAAAATAATTTTTTGTTATTTTAAGGGCAATGTAGAACATTATATTCAAAAGTCGGTTTAAGGTGAAACCTTACCTAAAGCACTTTCTTTCAGTTCAAAAAAATTAAAAACTTGAAAACGTTAAGATAAAAAAAAAAAATTGCACTGCAGATACTGGATTTCAAAGCTGTATTTTTCCACAAATATTTTGTAAATTATATCGATTTATATTATAATATTTACTGCAAATCAATCACACCATTGACTCTAAATCTTCTATTGAACAATAGAAACTTTTAAAACTTTTGTTGATGTAAGAATAAAATTTTTTTCTGAACGGTATAAACACATCATTATTATGTATTTATTGTATAAATACAATTGGTATTCTACTATACACTGATAAAAAATCTGGTGTGGACACCACATGTCTTCTTTTTATGCCTATTAAATTACATATATACATTTTTAAAAGTACTATTTTATGTTTCATTAATAACTTGTGATTAAAAAAAGGAGATGAATATTTCATTAATTAAGATTGCATTTGGCTAAAACTCTGGAACTAATGAAAATTAGTACAACTTATGATATCGTTGAAAAGCTCTCAATGAGGGTTTCTTACTGCGGTTAAGAAAAGTCAAAAATCCAATTTTTTCGGATTTTGTACGTACGTACAGACGTCACGCCTAAACTAGTCAAAATGGATTCAAAGATGGTCACCTTTATTTTGTACAAGGAAGTAAAAAATAATTTTTTCTAGAATTAATATCAAAGGATCAAGTGAAACTATTGTAAAACCTCGGTTCGGAGAAGCATTACAAAATAAACAATAGACGTGGTCAAATTCCATTGTAATAATAAAAAATATAAATATAAAATTTAATAATAAAAAATATATAAAATATAAATATAAGCAAACAAAATATATGAAGATTCTAAATAAAAAAATAATAAAAATTAAAACAATTCAAAAATCGTTAATAAAAATGGTTCCATTAGATATTTACGTAACGGAGTTACAGAAAATTCAGATTGTATACAATCTTTATGCTTAGTAATATCTAAAACTCATTGAGAGTAATAATTTTTCTATTAAAGGAAATCTAATTTAAATAAATTAGTAGGAAGATCGTTTAATTTATACATCTAATAATGGTAGAGATGATTATATACTGATGTCCTATGAAGAAACGGAAAAAAGTTTAGGACATGTTCTACTGGTAAAAATAATGGAAAAAATCATATAAACATAGGTCTGGAAAAGTTTTGATTTCATGTTACGGCTAGCAAAATATTTAGCTCGGATTTCAGCTTTTCTAATAAAAAGAATCCTTACTAAATTAAGATTAAAATTGATGGTTGCTTATGTAATTTGAGCTGGAAAATCGGATAAAATAACTCACATTACTGTTACTTCAATAACTTTTAAGATATCTGACGTGAAACACAATTTGACGTCGAAAAACTATTTTCTTTTTTTTAGGTATGTGGTATATAATGATTAATAAATCCGGCATATCTATTAAAAAAACTTGTAGTCTGTTTTATTTCAATAAAAAAACAAAGATTTTAAAATGTTTTATTTACTTTGCATTAGCTTTATTTACATTAATTTTCTCAAAATTGAATTCTTTTCAAGTTTTTTTTTTTTACTAAATCTTCAGCATTTATTATTTAACAAAGCTATTTTTCTAAAAACCTAAAACAAAATTCTTTTTCGACGTAGAACTTTGTGTTTTACGTCGCATATATTAAAAACTACAGATGTTGCAGTTCTGGGAGTTATTTTATCCTATTCGCACTTTTAACTACATAAGGAACCACCAAAGTTATTCCTTAATTTTAGTCGCAAAATTACAGTTTGGCTTCTTTTTATCAGAAGAGCTGGAATCCGGGCGAATACTTTCGCTAAAAGAACGTTTTTCATTATTTTCACTAGTTTTTTCATTATTTTTCATTATTTTCCTGAAACGTTTTCAGTTTCTTCGTGGGACACGCTGTATAATTACACACTTTTTTTTGGAAAACCAATTTTATAGCTTGATAACTCGTTCTAACTGTTTAAAATGATAATCAAAAATTATATTACATTTCAGAAGGTATAATAAATATTTAATAATGGTAAAACGTTCAGCCTTACTAAGATTTTTAAATGCAACTGAATGGTTTGCTTTAATTTAAAAATTGAAATCAGTTTAATAGTCCTTCGAGTATAGTTTAATTTAGTTTTTTTTAATAGTCCTCCGACTTATAATTAAAAACTGGAAGAAAGCACAAGATATAATGCAGATATTAATGTAGCACTGTTACAGAATTAAAAAAATAATTTACGACTGACAGTGGAAAAGTTACGTATAATTTACAAATGTTTTAGAGAGAGAAAATCTTTATATATATATATATATATATATATATATATATATATATATATATATAAGTACTTTCACTTACGCAAGTTTAGTAATTGCAGATAGCTTGTTAACATAATTAAAATTGACACTTGTTTATAATATTTTATGACACTTATTAATTCATAACAACGAATGCTATTATTATTGTTTTATTAGATGTTTTTCATTACAGTTATATTATACTGTTTACCGGTCTGTATTTTTATATTTCTTTGAAACTAGTGAGATCTGGATTGTGCTGCCCTCGTGGAGTTGTACTGAACTAAGTTGTCAGTTACATTGTTATTTATGTAGATTCCTATATTTAATCAAATCATGAATGAATATACACAATCAAATCATGAATGAATATACACAATGTTAAGTAATATTGTAACGATTATTAAATAAAATTAACACTTTTAAATTTTAACACAAAAAAGTTAATTTTCCAAATTTTTCGCATTATATAAAAACTCTTACTTACGCTTACTCATTGATTAATTAATTAAATTATTAATAAATAGTTGAATAAATTTTCTGTTTTACGTCATTGGAAAAAAGACAATCGATTTATGAACAAACAATTTAAAAAAAAAACTCATAAAAACTAAACTAGCATCAACTTTAGAATATTACAAATATTAACTTTTGTAAAAGGCAACTGTAAAATAGAAAATCTTTTGCTTGTTATGACGTTGCAAGGATAGAATTTTTATTCTTGATTATTTAACCACATAAGCTTAAATAGGATTATTCATACGTTAAAAAATTTTATTCTCTATCTACATCTGACGAAGATTAGAATCCAGGACCTTTCTGATAAAAGACATTACCAATCTAAATACGCGAATCAATGGAAGCTATTAATTATTAAATTTCAGGTACTGAAAGAGGTTTTTGGAAAATATATTATGTTTCAAAAATATTATTTGGTGGACCAAAATTACCCATAAAGGGTTGTCGAATAATTTGCTGCCTTAGTTTAATACCTCGGCTGAATTTAAATTATTCCAAATATTTGTTGTTCGCTGGTTCATACGAATAAATAAGTGTTGACTTAGAATATAATGTAAATTATTTTTATTGTAATCTTCAACTTGTAAATCATATATATTTAACATTATTATATCAATTAATTAGAGATTCATAACAAACACAAGTTGAAGAAAAATTAGAAAAATCATTTAAAAAGAGTAACAAAAAAATGAGAATTTAGCAGGGATGCCAACCTTCATTTAAAAATTAAATAACTCAATTAAATAACCCTGCGTCTTAACAAGGGTTTCAAAAATGTCTGTATATATCAGATAAATTCTATAAAAATTATATAACTTGCTTTAAATGAGATATTTAAAGCAGATTTAATTAACTGTCACTGTTAGCTGCGTGTCTTAACCGTGATATTATAATGGACTTAAGATAAGCACATGTTAATTTTTAGAACCTAATGTGATAATTTGGTTTTGATGTCCTTACCTTTCTTCCCCAGGAAAGGTTGGAATTTAATCTGTATCCTAAAGTACCTTACATATAATTATAATTTTTATTGGCTTAAAAACAGTAAAACAACTAATTAAAACAATTAAACAATTAAGTAGCTTAGAAAAGCGACTACAAGTGGAACTTCTTAAAAAATAAATAAAAAAAAAGTTTATACGTTTTAATTAACAAAAGTTATAGGATTTTCTAAGTATATAAACAAAATAATAATTTGCAGTTAAATATTAACGTTTAGATAACATCTGTTAGTTTAAAAACATATATTCAAATATAATGTGATAGAGAGAAGTGCACACACATTTTCTTTTTTTTTGTTTACAGGCTAACGAAAGCTTTGACGTACATATACGTCTTTATGGTCCCTTTATATATCTCTATTTACTCCCTGAAACTCGCTTTCTATCAGTCAGTTTACTAGGATACACTAGCTTACAAAGATACACTTTGTTTTTAATAGAATGTTTATAAAGCAGTGTTCTCTTTAATATAACGTTAATGATGTACCCTTTATTTTAAAGTAAACAGTGAATGAAAAACTATTAATAAAGACTATATTAAAGGTGAAGAGAAATATATACAGCATTCAATTTTACATAATTATTTCTAAAAAAATTCTGATGTAGATACCACATGACTTTCTTGTACATCTATTAAATTACATGTACGCATTTTTTAAACTGAATAATACATTAAATTTTATCTATTTAATAACTTCTGAATATTTTTATTTTTTTATTTTTTTATTTTTATTATTGAATCATTATTTATCGTAATTTTTTTTTTTAGAATCAGAGGTAAATAATTATTAATAAATCAATATATTTAAATTTAAAAAAATTATTAATAAAAAGGAGATGAAGTCTGATTCGAACCGATGTGGCATTCCCTCGTAAGATCCAAATATTTCATTAATTGAAATTTTATTTGGCTATTACTCTGGAACCAATGAAAGTACGTACAACTTATGATATACCGTTCTCAACGCTCTCAATGAGGGCTTATTACTGCAGTTAAGAAAAATTCCAAAATCCCAATTTTTGGAGTTTTTTGGACACTTTTGTTTCAGTCGATTCCAATCAAAATGAGAGGTGCGCAACTAGATATTACAGCATTCCTAAATCCAAAATTTCAACATCCTATGGCTAATCATTTTCGAGTTATGCGAGATACATACATACGCAGGTACGTGCAGACGTCACGTCGAAACTAGTCAAAATGGATATTTCTGTTAAAAGCTGACAATCGAAATTTTTTGCGATCACAATACTTCCTTTACTTGGTACAAAATAAAAACTGCTTAAAATTTTTTCTCTTTTTTTTAATTAGAAATTTTAGTAACAACGGTTAATATTTTTTGTTAAATATCATAAACATAAAAAATAATTTTTCTATATTACAGGCTGATATTTGTTTATTTATTAAATATAAATAAATGTAGTTAATTAACAAAATACTAATTAGATATTGGAATAAAAAAATAGCTATTTAAAATATGGAGATTTTTTCATTACAATTCATTTTAATTAAGATAAATTGATGGAAATCTTATCTATGAGGTGTTTGTTGTTTATAAAGTCAGCGGAGTTTTATTAATAACAAGTTGTGTTTTTATCGGTGTGGTGGGGACAATCTCCCCCATAACCTTAGCCATTTTTTGAAGATTATTTCTCGGAAGAAGGGTCATTGTGGTGGAGTAATCTGAAAATGATTAATTATGGTCATTATTACATTTTTTAAGTGAATTTTTATGATACGATGAGTACAACTTATAACTTTCTTTTTAAAGTTTCTGACTAGCCATTCGTGAGAGAAATTCAAAATGTTAAGGGTAGTCAATTAAAATAATTATTTAGTTAGAAAAGAAATGTTTTAATTATTTATATCCGCCAATAACCAAGAATATTTTATCTGGGCTAGTATAGCTTAAACTATTACAATCAAGATGGTAAAATATATATTATGTTCTACGGAAAATCTAGAACTTATTTTAGAATTAAAATTTATTCTAGTCATAGCTTTCTGTTTACTAAATTTTGTGCAACAAAGAGGAAGATTGGTAAACTTGACCGTAACTTTTACTTCTGTGTACAGTATTATAATCCATATAGATTTAACAGCCTGATCTTAATACGTGTTACAAATAAAATACTTTATGATACAAATCTTGTAATCCTAAAACATAGAATAACTGAACATTCCGTGAAAATTAAATCTGAATTAATTTTTACGTTAAATATAACTTATGAAAAGGAATACTATTTCTAAGGGTAAAACTAAAAATAAATCCTCATTTAAAAATAAAAATTAAAAAATAAATAACCCATGTTCTATGATAAAGTTATTCTCAGTTTACCCTTGAGGGTTCCCCATGCCATCATTGGATACACCCCGATTCACTGCTCTTGAATGCAGATAAGCCAGGATGGCCTAGGCAAGAGGGCTACCTCCCGCAACTACACGTGCCACGCTTCGATACTCCCATATACATAAAGAATTCCACTTAGAGATTCTTTAACACAGCTTTAACAAATTTTTCAAATTTACAGACTTATAAGAAGTCCACTGGCGTGTAAAAATGCAACTATCTTTTCTTCATTTCCATTATCCAGATCAGCAGCAATGTCACTTCTTAGACGGAACTTGCAATGTCACTTCTATTAGATGCTTAATTGTAAGTGTTTTATTGCAAACACCGCACCTTGGTCTCTCTTCGCCGGTTAACACATATGAATTTGTCAATCGCGTGTGACCGATTCTAAGTCTGGTCACAGCTACTTGTTCACGGCGAGTCAACTTAAAGTTGGTTTTTCATTTATATGGAGAAGTTTTCACTGAGTTTAATTTTATATTTAAACTCCTCCAATCAGTATTCCATTTGTTTCATACTATATTTGTTAGACAGTTTTTAACATCTGCCACTCTTAGAGGAAATGCATCCAAATCATCGCAGACTGTTGCCTTTCTGGCAGCTTCGTCTGCGCTTTCATTACTTGTAATACCAGCATGCCCTGGAGTCCATACAAATACGCATCGCTGTCCTCATTGGTTTAGAACATACAAAATGGACAGGATGTTTGAAATTAGGACATCCTTAATGTTTTTGTTCCGAATTGCAACAAGTGCACTTAGAGAATCGGAACATATTAGCACTCTCTCTCTTGTTGAATGGCAATAACTTCTGCCGTATAAACGCTGGCCATATCTGGCAGTTTCCAAGAATGGGCTTCTCCATTTACATATATGGAGCATCCAACACCATGTTCGGTTTTAGAACCGTCAGTATAAATTCTAATATATTCTTCATAACTACTGACGGTTGCCAAAAATTCTTGTTGGATGATCTCTGCTGGTTTCTTTTTTATTTCTCCCTGAGATAGATCCAACCTTGTATTTACCGCTGGCGAGAGCCATGGCGGTATTTCTCTTGTGGAAATTGCTATTGTATCTGGAATAGCAATTTCGTATTTTCTTCTTAATTCGTGGTACTTAATTCCGCCTGGTCTGGAATACGTAGCACGACGTTCATATACTGCAGCCATTGGATGATTCATGAAAAGTTTATTATTTATATGGGCAGGAAAAGCCCATACGTTTGCTGCATATCTTAACAAAAGGATCTCTCTTCTATAATGTAGTGGCAGATTTCCGGCTTCAGACATTAGACTAGTCGTCGGACTTGTGCGGAAAGCGCCTGTTGCATATCTTATTCCGCTATTGTGAATAACGTCTAACTTTCTTAAATGCGACTTCCTAGCGGATGAATATACAATACATCCGTAGTCTAGTTTTGATTGAACCAATGCCTATTTTATTTTATGCCTATTATATTTTTTCTTGTTATCAATATTAAAGTTTGATGCCGTCGCAAAAATTTTATAAAGGTACGTATAAAACGCTTTATAACATCAGAATCAATAAAACAGAATAATTTGAAAATTACCAGTTTTTAACAGATACATACAAATAATTCTGAATGACGTACATGTACTTTGGAAGTACTCCGTGGAAGATTATGTATGTCTATTAGAACAACGTTTAAGTCACATCTGTAGCAGGTTTTAGTGAAGTAAATGCTATTACAAAAAGTGTAATATTTACAATTACTTCGTTACTTTTTTACTTTTAAAAGAGCAGGTTAATAAAGATAAATATCTATAATTATTGATATGAAATTTTTCCTTGGCCAACATTTCTGAAATAAATTATCAAATCCAGCAAATTTTAAGCATAAAAAAATATAAAATATAAATTACATTATGAATAATGTTGTGAATATTATTAGCAAGTTATAAAAACAAAACTTGTAAATAATTATAATAATAAATAAGAGAATATTAAAATTTTAAAAAATCAGAAAAACTGGTCGTGTATATTTTACAAGAGAAGTAGCTTTTGCTTCGGTAAACATTTTAATTTTTGATTTAAATTTAATAATAAAGTTCTACATTTTTATGATATAAATTAAACAAAACGTAGCAACCGTTGTAATCATTGCAATCAAAAATGCGGAATAAACTGTGGAAAGATACCATCAAAATATGTTTACATCTGTCATAAAAAATATATAAATATAATTACCACAAGTATTTCATAAAAGTTTTTGGGTCGTAAACATTTCGTTATTCATTTTACTTAAGTTAATATTTAATTTTTAGTTCTACCCGCAAATTTGTTTCACCTATTTTCTAATTTAAATAAAAAAAGAACAAAGCATTATATTTTATAAAATTATATTAGAGCACGATCTTCTGGATTAATTAAAATCATTAACCGGCAAATTGTTATCCAACTTTCAATTCCTAGGAACATTATAAGGTTTTTTAATGAGACAATTACTAATCAACACTTTGGATAAAATAATAAAATGTAATAAAATACGATCGATAAAAAATTAAAACCAGATGTATAAAAAAAATTTCAACCTCCAGAAAATAAAATTTTTCCATATAAAAGATTTTCATTTCAGAAACTTTATAACGATTCTTTACGAGGTAATATAATTTTATTAATAATAAGTTTTGTTGTATATAACATTCGATACGCAGATAAAAACGGAATACACCAGTAGTTTTTTATTTGAAACATAAAAAGATGATTTAAAAATTAATGGAGCTTAACTCACCGGTTTCTAACGGTTTTCTTTATTTATTTCTTCAAAGTAAAATTGAATCAGCTAAAAATAAAGTACTGGATGTAAACATCACAGAATCAAACTAAAAAATGGAAGTAACATATATCTAAGCACTTCTCTATTCATTATATTTCACGTTACATATTTATTTCTTTGTTTGTTATTTTTTTAACATATGTAAGAATGAAGTACCGTTAATTGTTAAAGATACTGGGCCAAAGTGCAAAATTTAAACAAAATCAATTCAAAAAATTGGTTAATAAATCCCATGAATAAAAATTATTCAACTTAAGTTTCACTGTGGAGAATGAGGAACAAAGTGATTTCCCATTATTCATTGTTATAAAAATACTGTCGTATATAAGAATACAGTTACGGAAATGAAGCTATAATTCAGCATCAGAAATCAATTTTCACTTTGTTCACCATAGAAGCTAGCTGTATAATTAATAAATTCAAAATATTCTCTGATTTGTACATTTGTATGTCAAATATTTTACATGAATCACAGTAATAAGAAAGACAATGACTGATAATGTAAAACAACAAATAAGTGTACCGTTCCTTTAGTAAACAGGGTATTGTACAATACTATTTCGTTTCAGTTTGTAAACTAGTATTAAATTATTTTAAATTCAATGTTTGAAATTTCCGTGAATTTTTAGAATGCATTATTAACATTATAATAAATTAAAATTACATAATAGAACATTGTTTTAGGTTAAGTATGTAAAGTGATTGGATTGTAATAATAATAATCAATATGGTGCATGGAATATGTAAGCAGATTAATAACAGTAACATCTAGTTATACAGCTTGTATAAAAAACACTGTCCTAATTTTAAAACCATAAAACATGTTCAAACACGAATACTCAATGAAACAAATTTACACCATTTGAAAGGGAACGTTCTATAGTTTCAAATAACTGCCACCAGATTGCAGTAGTAACACTCAAAAGTACACTAACTTTACTCGTAAATAACATGTCTTAGTTGAAACGCCTCCCATTGAATTACAGATAAAAGGCCGAAGCATGAGTGTGCCAAGAGCCGAGGTAGAAGACAGTCGTTAGCAACTGGCAAACCACACGGTCATCCGCTCAAACAGGAGGGTGGACAAGGAGACTTATTCCCAATCTGAAAGAGCGGTCGGGTAGGGAGAAAGGCGGACTAAATTTTCACACCACTCGGTTGATGACAGGACATGAGTCGTTCGGGAAATACCTTAATAGAATCGGGAAAAGGCAGACGTCAAGGTGTCCGTATTGTCAGGAAGAAGACGACGCTGAACACACCGTATTCAACTGCTATAGATGGGAGGGTCTCAGACATGAAATAAGGCATAATAACCTGACACCTGACAACCTGGTTAGCTGGCTAATGCAATCCAATAACAACTGGGATTGGTTTTCGAATTTTGCGAGCACCGTCCTCAAATCTAAAGAGGAAGAGGAGAGGCATCACAGACGATAGGCGCGAAGATAGGGCAGGGAGGACAGTCCCAACCCGGAGGGCCCGTATGCTTAGGTATGCGGGTTCCGGTGATGGGGTGGGAACTCCTGGGGTTGCTTGAAAGGGATAAAGAAAAGACCGAGTCCCGACCGGCGGTGTCGGTTCCTGGGGCGCTTCGGTGCTTTGTGTGGGGGGGGGGCATAGCCGGACCTTCCCTTACGTACGGAGGATTAGAGGCGGGCAGCAATAAGAAAAGATCCGGAACCGGGGGGGCTGATCTGTCATGCCGAACGTACAGCCGGTGGGTGGGGAGGCCCCCTTAGTGTCACAAGGACACATCCCTTGGCCGTGTATACTTGAGCGGATGTCCGGCCCAGGGATGCAGGGGAAAAAAAAAAAAAAACATGGCGCCTACACAATACAAGGCATTTTGTATTCTACAGTAGAGAAAATAAAGTCCGTAATAACAATTCAGCGTGCGTTTCGTCAGCGTATCAGGATCGATCCATCACCGACTAAAGAATATTCATCGCAAGTATGAATATTTTAAAGATTCAGGGTATTTATGTAAGAAGATAAGTCCAAGGCGACCAGGTAATACAGAGAAAGATATATTTCGAATTCAAGAGGTTTTTCAGCAAAGCCCGAAATTTCCACTCATCGCACTAGCTGAGAACTTACGACTCCTCACACATAAGACTCTTTGGGGTGTGAAAGCTTGCATTTCATTCCTTACCAAAACCGGTGCAAGATTTTCGTGTTATAAAAAAAAACAAAAAACTATTTCTGTGATATGCTTTTAGTTGATTTTTAATGATGAAGCATTAATTTAAGCGGTAAAATTTGCAGGTCACAATGTTCGCATATGAGGGGACTTAGGAATTCACATAAGATTGTTCAGCAGGAGAGAAATTTACCAAAATTTAATATTTTTTATGAGTTTTACTTAACAAAAATTTATTATCCTTCATTTTTGAAGGGAATACAGTAACAGGATAGTCTTATCTTGAGACCCTGCAGGATTGACTTTTTTCACAGCTAAATGAAGAATTCATTTTTAGGCAAGAAAATAAATGGCCTCATCTTACTGGCGCGAAAGATTTCGTCGGTTTCTAAATGAAATATTGTCTAAAAAGTGGGTGGGATGTACGGGAACCCAAAAATTGGCACTACACTTTTCCTCAGATATTACCCTTTTTGACTTTTTCTTATGGGGATATATATGAGAAACTAGTATTTACGTTCTAGAATTGGATGAGCTGAAAATCATGATCATTTTCTGTAATAGAAGACTGTCTGCAACGCGTTGGGAAGAATTCAGCTACCCTTTTTATGTTTTCCGTACAGGAGATGAAAACTGATAACTTCGTAAGTAAAATGTTAAACATTTTTGAATGGTGTGAATATTGTCTTGTAATTGTAACATAGATATATTATGATCTGTTTGAAATCGGGTCATCCATTTTGATAAATACTATTTAAATTTCACAATACTACCTTTCATGAAATATTACGGAAATTATTATTTTATGTCGACCTGTAATAGCTTCTATTTAAAAATATAATATACTTTGAAGGAATTTTCTTTTATTTTAATCTTTTTAAATAAAATGATTAAATCAAGTATATATCACGGTAAGAGGGTAAATACTGTGCATAAAAGTATGATAAATCTCTGAGGTTTATGAATAAATGATGAGGTATTTCCCTCAACGATACGCTATTTTAGTTTTACGCTGTTTAAAACATTACAAATTAAAAGCATTTACATTAGTAAGGAAAGAGAGGAAGAAAGGAAACTACCTGAAAAACAATGTTTAAATACTTAAACTATAAAATATTTGTTAAACGTGATGTTAGCAAAATGGATAATAAGTTATCCAGCTTTAACGTTCTATTATTTTTACTTTTGTTAGTTATCATTATTTGTGGAACATTTTTATTTGTAAAATTATTTGAGGAAACGATGTTTTCATAGTAATATGGGCTTATTCAGTAAGCTAAGCTATTCAGATTAGTCTGTACAAAAGGTGTAGATAACACGCTTCGATGAAACATTTCAATTTGTTGACTCTGCATCTTTTTGTAATAAAATTTTACCATCGCTTATTTTAATACCGCTTCCTTATTTCTTGTAACAATTTGATTTTTTTTTATTAACACAGACCATGAAATTTCCTTTCCTTCCTTTAACCCAATAAGTTTTTAAAAAATATATTATCGTAATTCGATAGCATTAAACAAAAATATTTTTTTCCCGTTGCATTTTTAACAAAATTCGGTTCCTGTTATTTATATAAAAAAAATAACTTATCTGACGACGAAGTAGTTAACTTGGTCAGCAGTCAACTTAGTTTGAAATATTATCTATTGTAATTTTATTAAATTTGGAATTCATTCTGAATTTTTTTCATACGTACAGAATAATAACACGACTGCCCAAAAAGAAGTTTAATATATTAGGGTTATGTATGTTTGTTCCACCACAGCAGCTCAACGACTGAACCGATTTAGATGTACGATTCCGCGTTGGAATTCCTACATTACGAGAGGTGTCTAGGTTATGTAAATATGCAGGTGATTGAAAAGGAAAGAGAAATAATCTGGAAACTGATTCTAGAGCTTAAAATAAGGAAAAATGTTTATACAAACATATGTCCGAAAATGCTTTGTTATCGAGTAACGACTAGTGAAAATTTTCGAAAAGATTTCAGTTCCCCCTAAAATTTTAGTATATTAGGGGAAAACTTGATGGTTTCTTATGGTTTTTGACCTGAAAAATTGATTGAAACTTATACTACAATTTTATTTCCATAGCTTTCATTTTATCCAACGTAAAACAGAAAAATTCGTTTACGAAAAAACTTTTTTTTATTTAAAATGCAATACCTTTGTTAAATGACTAATAAATACGTAAATTCTATTATCAAACTGTGTAGGAAATTTTATTCTAAAAATTAAAAAAACACCTTTTTTAGTACAATAAATCTACTTTTTGAAAAATAAAAATATTTATAGTTTACTTTTTAAAGAACTCACTGTGATTTATAACTTATAACACGACTGCCCAAAAAGGAATGTAATGTACTTATAGTGTATAAATGTATGTGTTAGCAGGTCAATGGCTGAACCGATTTAGATTTATGATTCTAAGTTGGAACCTTAACCCACCGGGTTGGTCTAGTGGTGAACGCGTCCACGCAAATCAGCTGATTTCGAAGTCGAGAGTGTCAGCGTTGAAAACCTACTAAAGATAGTTACTTTTATTTGGATTTGAATACTAGATCGCGGATACCGGTGTTCTTTGGTGGTTGGGTTTCAATTAACCACACTTCTCAAAAATGGTTGAACTGAGATTGTTCAAAACTACATTTCACTTACACTCATACATATCATCCTCATTCATCCTCTGAAATAATACCTGAGGGTGATTCCCGGAGTCTAAGCAGGAGAAAAAAAAAGTTGGAATCCTTACGTTACTCTATGTTTAAATAAATTTAAAAAATTGAAAACAAAATTATAATTTATACAAATATCATATACAATATTATCACCCGCATGCCCTTTAATTATCCTATATTAAACAGCAATGTTTGTCAGCAAAGGTTTTTTTTTTGTAGTCAAATTTTTTTTTTTAATTTTCATATTTAACTCATATTTGTAACTATACCAAATACATTTTATTTTGATTTGCATGTTTCTTACAGATAAAAGCTAAAATATTCCCTTTCCAGTAACTGTAACCTCACGCTCAGTGTAAATTCGAAATATTTATTTGTAAGAGTACTCGATAAAATCCAACGGCTATTTCATTGAAAAACCAAAATCACATTCAAGACAACTTTAAAGATAGCTACAATCAGCTAAACCAATACTTCTTTCTTCGCATAACTATGAAAGTGCACATAAACCACTAAAGTTTTATCTAAATGGTCGTATTATGTTAATATATAAATTTCCAAATCATCAAAATTTTGATATAATACAAAAAAAAACTTGCCTACCTCTTACATTCCTCTTCATTATAATAAATTACATTTTAATGTTGGTGACATCACACCTCATAACTATTCTAATATTAACCTAAATTTAATAGAGATTTTGCCAAGAAGACATTGATTTAGATTACGAATTTCTAACGCGAATTTATTATCATTCATATAAACACGTTAGGTTAAAAAGTTATGTTAGTTTTTTACCTTAAAACCAATGAAATTTAGTAAAATTAACTGTTAACATTATAAATTTTTCTCGTTATTCTTTCCAGACCTATCCATTAAAACAAATTAGGTGAGATACTTTGAGAAGTGGCTACTTAAATTTTCATAAAATATCAATCTTTTCTACATAGAATATAACACTTCTGTTAAATTATTAAAGAATTAAACAACTCCTACAGGGTTTATACATTTATTAACCGATTAATAATTGTGTAATATGAAAAAAATGAATACTACAACATATACAATAACTAATCGAGCTCATTTTAGTATCTAAAAGTGATTTTATCAACTCATGATGAAATATTTGAGTACAATCATATTAATGTATAAAAATTATTTAATATTTAAATGGAAATATTTCTGCAAGTTGAAATATTTTTGTTTGGCATAGAATCATGGTATGCTATAAGAATAAAAAAAATACGATGCAAATTATAATGTATAATTAACTTGCTGATTATTATGATACATTATTAAAATATTAAAAACATAAAAGAAATATTTTTTTGTGTTTAAAGTTAAACGATAATTGAAAAATCGTACATGAAATTAAGAATGTGAAAAAAAATTCTTTTAATTATTCTTTTGGCTATTGTGGATGCATTATTTGATAAAAATGTAATATTATTACAAAGAAAAGATTCACCTGATATTAATTTAAAATATTTAATTTATTTTATGAATTTTTTTATACTCAGTACATAAAGTTTTAATTAAAATATAAATCAAAATAAATTAAGTTAATAATTAATGAAATTAAAATATATATATATATATATATATATATATATATATATATATCTATGGAAACTCACTAGCAACACAAAAAATAAAGTAATATTTTTTATTTCTTGAATTCATACTGATTGTATAACCTACCTGTTTGTTTGCCAGTAAGAATTAGGTTTCAGCTTGATGTTATTATGTAACTATATAGAAGATGGATTAATATTCTGATATAATTTTTTTTCTTTCACGCAACTCTAATTTTATAAATTATATATATATATATCTTTTTTTAATTCCAAGTTTAATGATAGATTATTATATAGATTGGTTTGGATGTAGAGAAAAGAATGGTATAAACGTCATAGAGGATTAATTTTCATTAATCCTCTGACAACAACTAATTTGTTAATCAAATTTAGTCACGTGATATAGTTCACTAAACTAAATATTTGTTACACACAACCAAAACTACTGCAGTACTCAGAAAATAATTTTATTAACAACTTAGAAAAGGAATAATTTTCGTCATGGTGATCTCAATTAATTTAAATTTAAAAATATTAAATATTCCTACTAATCTATACTTTTTATCAAATACTACTGCGGTAACGTAGTGTTTTTTTTAAATTTTTATTGGTGAAAAATTCTCTTTTTAAAAATTTAACAAATGTTAAAGTAATGCTTCAAAATTGATTATTTAAATAATTTTTTAAACGATCATTTAAATAATGTATCCATTTAATATTATAATGAAGTCAAGCGAGAATGACTGGAATTAACAAATGCGCATGCGCAGTAGATAAAATACGTAAGCGTCTTCTCCCACCTTTATATGCTTGTGCAATCTATATAAATAAAATTTAATTGTTCGTTTGTTCAAAATCTTAAATCTCCGAAAGTTCTTCACCGATTGCTATGAGATTTTGGCACAACTTGCATTCGAATACGCGCGTGTTTTTATATACATACTATTTATACACCTAAAATGTCACACCAGTGACACGCAAAAATATGTGTCCGTTATAGACTAAAAACTTCTGGACCGATTTACGCGCAGGAAGGAAAAAAGAGAAAAATCAGAAAGGGAAAGAGGGAAAAATCGAAAAATGTAAAAGGTAAGAAGGTAAAAAGGAAAAACGGGAAAAGAAAATGTAAAGGGGAAAAAGGGGAAAGAGGAAGGAGAAAAGAGAAATAAAAGGAGAAATGGGAGAGGGAAAGAGAAATAGGGGAGGAAAAAAGGAAAATGGAGGAAAGGAAAAAACTCGGTAAAAATGAAAATGAAAAAAGAAAACGGATAAAGTAAAAGGAGGAAAGGGAGAAGGGGAAATTGAGAAAGATGAAAAGGGAGAAAAGAGAAAGAGAAAGATTAAATTTTGTGAAGTTCCGTAATGTTCATTTTGTTAATGTTTTACCAAACTTTCAATTGTGTTCATTTAATCTATATATACCCAAATCTAGCAATAGCGAACCATTGCCGGGTCTGCTAGTACTATAATATACTGACTTGAGGTTTATTCTCATCAGACGTCGAATCCACCGAACACCACTTTCAAAATTCACTTCTGTTTTGCTTGCACTAAAAAATTAGATGACGAAAAAATAAAAAAATCCCTTTCGTGGTTCAACAAATAACTTTATAACATTTACTGGCTTAAAAGTAATTAAAAAATTATATTTAATAAAATTAATTTTGAGTAAATAAAGCAATAACAAAATAATTTTCGTAAAAGTTAATAAATCAGCAGCAATAACATAAAAAAGTAAATCTAAGTCTACTGAAAGTAAAACAAAAATCAAATTGCAAATATTAGGTAAATAAAAAGTAATGTCGGTTTTTGTACCTTGGTATTTTGAAAGCCACCTCGTCGAGACTATCTGAAGGCGTTAATGGTGCCTTCTCGAAGAGGCGACTTGGTGCTAATGTCAAGTTGGACTTTCGCAGCATCTGATCGCCTCCACCGCTGGTGGTACCGCTTGTAGCGGTTCCTCCGCCTCCGCCACCACAGCCACCGCCGCCCCCTCCAGCACTCCCAGCCTTGCGACGTCGTTTTTTTCTACTCTCTTCTTCTCGTCGTAGATTGTGTAACCGGAAGAAGAACACTGACATTCTAGGCCAATCATTATAATCTAGTTATAGCTTACCCAGCATGCGTTTCTTTATCAGTTGCAACAAGACCCAGAATTTCATATTTTTCTATAAGGTTTTACACTCTGATAAATTTTAAATAATTACATTTATTTTAAAGTATATATATTTTTATTTTAATGGATTCTAGAGAAGAAATTACCAGAATTTTGTCACAAAATATCAGAATACTTATAAAAATAAAATGAAAGTAGTCATATATCTTAGTTCTGGTAAGAATTAAAGGACTTATGAAATATAATAATATCTATTTTATTACATTTCATTAAAGATAAATTACTCCTAATAAAATATCTTAGATTGAGGTAAAAATAAATATAATTCGAATAAACTTTAAGGATATGTTCTACTAGTGAAAATAATGAGAAATGTTCATATAAATCTTGATCTGAAAATACTTTGCTTTTTATTTACGGCTAGCGATAGATTTAGCCCAGATTTCAGCTCTTCTAATAAAAAGAAGCCCTATTGTAATTTTTGGGACACTAATTGAGGCAGTTTCTTATTTAGTTTGAGGTGGGAAATAGGATAAAACAGGTCCCAGAACTGTAACTGTAGTAGTTATACGATATTCGACGTAAAAAACTAAATTAAGTGTCGTAAAACATTTTTTTTTAGGTTGTAATATAAAAATGTTTATTAGGTAAAAAAGAATTAAACGATTTTCTGGCTATTTTTCGTCTGTTTTATGTCAATAAAAAACTGATTTTTAAAAGTTTTTATTTACTTTTTATTGGCTGTATTTACAATAATTTTCTACATAATTTTTTAATTAGTATTTTGCACTTGTTAGTCATCTAAAAAGGTATTTTACTACAAACCTAAAAAAATTTTGTTTTTGACACCGAATTTTGTGTTTTACATCGGTTATCTTAAAAATACTAGAGTTACAGTTCTGAGACCTATTTTAACCCTATTTTCAAACTCAAACTATATAAGAAAGTACTATATTTACTCTTTAATTTGAGTCTCAAATATTACAATAGACTTTTTTCATTAGAAGAGCTGAAATCCGGGAAAAATATTTGCTAGCCGTGACTCGAAAATAAAGCGTTTCCAGAATTATGTTTATATGAACTTTTTTGATTATTTTTATCAGTATAACATGTCCTGAAAATTCCTCCGTTTCTTCGTGGGACACTCTGTATAACTTGAGATGTACCAGGAATATATAGTGAGAAATATGCTATGTGAGGGACATTCACAAAAGAAGAATTGAAATTAAATTTAAAAAAACTCATTTTACAATTTATTAAGAAAACTACTACATATTTAAAATACAATTTTGAAGGAGAGAATATGAACTAAAATTAAATTATTCGTAGATTTCTTCTCTAAATGATTACCTATACATATAAAAAACTTTTCAAATGAACTATCAACTAATAATACAAATAAAGAAATTAAAAAGGATGTGAAAATCTTATAGAAATCAAATTTTGGGCCTTATTTTCTAATTAAAATTATCTAAACTTATTATTCTCATTAAAAAATCGTGGTTAAATAATGATATCGAGAAGCAAGCATTATTTTTGGATGTAGGATAACCTCTTTTGAAAAAAAGAAAATATTATTGGTAGAGGGGTATCCAGTACATTACGTTATATAGAAAAATATATGTTTTTCTGGAACCCATATGTTTATCGGTTAAACCTGACTGAACTTTTGAATGATTAAAACCTGGATCTCTAAAAGATCTACAATTTTTTCTACTATGAGCACATTACTCAGGATAGTTACCTTTTTATTTGAAGTCAATTTTATGTTAAATCAACACATTAAAGTATATTACCAATAGGTAAGTTAAATTAAATGTTACACTGTATGACCCGCATTTTAAGGCCAATTAATCAATCATTTACAACATAATTATGAATGATCATCATTATTACTGATTGATTTAGTTAGAAATTACTAAAATGACACTGACAGTGAGGAATGGGTCTCTAAAATTGTAATTACATCCGATTATTGCTCATTTGTTATATTTGATGACGTGTACATATAAAGAATTTAATTATTTTTTAATAATAATAATAATAATGAAATAGTATAATCAATATATAAAGCAGAGGTAGAACTATAAAGTAAATGTTATAACTAATGTTTAAAAAAATTCCTTTAAACTTGATGAATTTTCAAGAGCTTTTTTATAATGGAACTGAAACAAGCTGTTAAGAATATTTTGTATTTTACTACTTAAGAAGCTTTGTAATTGATAAACTAACTAGCACAGTAGAAATTAAAACAAGAATATCAAAATGTAAGGAGATATTTAATAAGAAATGATGACTTATGTGGAAAACTTAGCATTAAGGAAGAGATTAATAAAACGTTTTATTTGGAGTGTGATTCTCTATGGAGCTGATACGTGGACGATGAGAAAGGCAGCTGGAAAACGAATTGGAACAACTTTTGAGAAGTGGGTTTGGTGCAGAATGATAAATGTCAGATAGCAAAACTCTGTAACAAATGAAGTATTAAGAAGAATCGCACAGGGAAATGCTGAATGTGATTGAATACAAGAAAAGTAACCGGCTAGGACATTGTGTGAGAAGTGTTTATTAGTGGTACGATGGAAAGAAGACTTGGTGAATGAAAGGAAAGAAAGATGAAGGAAGTGATTTCAAATGCTGGATGGGTTTATGGAAAAGAAGATAATATGCTGAAACAAAGAGGTTAGCAAAGGGTAGAACAAAGCGGATAGCAGCAGCTGTGAAAGGACCTGTCCTAATGGTAGAAGACCGTGAATGAATAAAAGAATGGACAAATGAAAGATAGAATGTGTCTTGTTGTCCTAAATTTAGCAACCCCTTTATTTATTTTTTTTTTATTGATATATAATTTTTAAATAATTTTGGTTAGTTACAAAAAAAAAAAAAAAACGTGAAAGTTCAAGCTATAAAACCAATTAAACATTCATGATATAGAAAGGAAAACTTTTTAAATATTATAATTTCTTTTTTAGAAACAATAAAATTAGTATATTTGAAAACGTAGATACTGCTTTATTGCGATGTTTATTTAACACACAAAATTATTTTTCATAACAAATAAGAAGAACAAAAAGATAATCAGAAATTTATTGATTGCTTTGAAAATAGAATACTTTCATTATTTATGCAAAAAGGGAAAAAAACGTATTTTTTCTTATTTATGAATATTTTTAAGTCTTATGAAATGATTTTGAGTTTTTTTTTTGTCTTCAGTCATTTGACTGGTTTGATGCAGCTCTCCAAGATTCCCTATCTAGTGCTAGTCGTTTCATTTCAGTATACCCTCTACATCCTCCATCCCTAACAATTTGTTTTACATATTCCAAACCTGGCCTGCCTATTTTCCCTTCTACCTGTCCTTCCAATATTAAAGAGACTATTTCAGGATGCCTTAGTATGTGGCCTGATTTTGAGTAATTTTTTAAATAAGAAATAATGGTTGGAGTAACTTAAATAATAACAAAATTAATGGAAAATTAATGTAAATAATAAATAAATTTCTTAATAACTGATATGTTAAAAACCTGGAAGAAGTGTATATTTTTAATTTTTATGATTAATAAATGATTTAAAAAAATAATTATAAATAAGATTTAGAAGTTTTCAAAATTAAGAATGAAGAGAAAGGAGATATACCTGCTTGAAATTATGCTATACACAATCAGAAAATAGGTAGTAGTTTTGGATAACGGATCTGTCTAATGAATACCTATTAGAAATTATCTGAATCTTGGACTGGAGTAAAAGTTATCGTCTGCATTTCCGTGCTGTTACGTAGACAGTTCATTTCTCGGCCGGACAGTAATATTTTAACAGTAAACGGCTTCTCAATACGACCTTCTATCAATTTTTTAATTGAATCTTAATTAACAATACGTAAAAAGCTACAGATATGCAGAGTAATTATATGAACAAGAACGGACCCCGAGTCAAGAAAACTACACTAGATACATCAATTTTTCAAGACATTATAGAACTATTTAATCGGGAAACAGTTACAGGAAGCAAGACATGAGGTAATGGTACAGTAGTTCTCGATATATCATTGCAAGGATTCTAGGGTGAATGAAGAGTGAAGTGGTTTCCTGCTAATAATACAATGGATAAATTATACTGTTCCATAACAGTATATTAAGCACAAAAACGTCTAGATAAAATTTAGCCCTAAATTATCATTTCGTTTAACACACGTATTGAATATTATTACTTGCAAAAAAACAGTTCTTTAGAGTACGTGTACACCATGCAGTTTTACATACAGTGATCCTTGTAAAGCGATTTAAAAACTCGATACTTTTGGTGTTTTATAGTCATAAAAATTTACAAGACTAATTCACTTTTCTGAGAGAACAAAACGAGATTTTGATACACTATCTGTCTAAAAGATGATCTAATAATAAATGGAGGTCTTTAATAAAGACAAAATGGAGGTCTAATAATAATTTATGGTCTTTAAAAAGATCATAAAAAAAGAAAATTTAATAGAAAAAGCATTGAAAAAAATATTAAATATTAACTTTTGTGTAAATAAAGAAAAATAAAATATACTTTATTTGAAATAGTCTGCCTAACGATTATGAGACATAGGTGGTGTAATAGTTAGAAAACGAAATATTTTATGCTTTTAATGGCCGTATAAATAAAGAATGATAAAAATTAAATTAACTGTTAGGATTTTATATGAAGAATTGAATTGAAAATAAAATAGAAAAGTGGTAGATGAAAGATAGTCTAGATTTCAGTAAAAAAAAAGTACTACTTAACAAAATATCGAAAAGAAAACTAAATGAAAGAAATATTGTAAAAGATAATAGAAAAAAAGGACAAGACAGAAAATAGAAAATAAATAATTTAAGGAAGGAAGTAAAGTAGATCTTAAAAAGGAAGCCACAAGATATACGAATAAGAGTAGAGAACACAATAACGTGAGGACTTTCTTAAAACACACATATAGTTGTTTTTAAACACAACAGATATCCATTGAAATAAACTAATACCCTTTTATGGAATCATATTTTCCTTTATATTTCCATTTTTAATGTACCTATACTTTATTTGGTGTTCATCTCCTAATTTATACATCAAAGATCAATTTTTAGAAATATTTTTTTTTATATCTAGATATATTGTGAATATTTGAAACCCAGCATAAATGTACTATGAAAAAAATCACAATTTTTTTATGAATTATATACCTATAAAGAAGGTTTATGGAACGCTAACTGTGTTAAAGGAGGATCTGTTGTCAGGCTTAAACAAAAGAATGAGGCTTTTGTAACAATCATTTTTTAAAAAAATAAACCCACGATTTTTTAATGGGAATATAAAAAAAATATATTTATACAATCATATATTTTAACTATACTAAAACTATATTATAATTAAAAAATTATTTACCTGTTTTTTTATTATAGTATAATATTCAGTTTAGAAACTTGTTATAACAATTAACCGACTGATTTATAAACAAGAAATTTATTTTTGTTTTTTATAAATATTTTGTTCAGCTAATTAAAATAAAGTAACTTCAGCCAAATTATAAAGTAAAATTATTAGAAAAAAATAAACTGAATTTGATAGATGTAAAGAAATATATGATACATAATATTTATTATTTTCATATATTTAAATTATAATTTACACATATACAAGTGACGTCTTTTCTAAACGTTTAAAAATATCTCCACATTAAAAGTAGTTTTGAAATTTACATATGTTGCTATTAAACAAATATCTGAATATAAAGTTTTTAGATTAACTGTACAAGATTCAAATTTAAATATGTTTTTTATATAAATTTAAAAATAATAAATATTAATTTTATGATAAAATGAAGTAATTGATTTATCCAAATAGGAATATATTGTAAAAAACCAATAATAAGAAATTTTATATATATATATATATATATATATATATATATATATATATATATATATACATACTGAATGATTCCAAATTGTACGCCAATCTCACTGGAGATGATTCTACAGCCAAAAATAAGAAAAAAATGTTCTCATAAACAAACATCAGTAAACGGTTGGTAAGCGAGTTTTGGGTCGCGAAACATATAGCCCTGCTTTCTGCTCCCTCTGTGAAATTAAATCGTACTAAATTCTTTTGGTACAAATCCATAAGTAAATTTAGTGGTTTTCTTATGCTTTTTGATCTAAGAAATTGAATAAAGTTTAAGTTTAAGCAAAACAGGGTAAAACATGAAAAGGTTTTATTGAAAAATAAATTATTTTATAAAATTATTTATATAAAATAAATATTTTTAGGTTTCAAATAAAATAACTTTGTTAATTCCCCAATAAAGAAATAAAAATTTCTAGTTAAATTTGTAGAGAATTTAATTTTAAGAAAATCTCAAATTTAACACAAATCTCGATTTCTAAGTAATATTCTTATTGCAGATGAATCCTGTTTTATACCAAACGGCATTGTAAATTATTAAACACACTTGGGCAAGAAAATCCCCTTGAGACTTACAAGTCATTTCCAACGCACTTTTTCGTTTAATGTGTAGTGTAGACTTCTTGGTGATTATCTCACTGGCTCTTTTTGCCACGGCTCAAGGGTTCATTGGTCAAGGCTCAATGAAGTGCGGTACTTACATTATTTTGTAAAAAATTCTGATGGAACTCTTAGAAGAACCCACTTACAGAGTGAAGATATGGTTTTTCAATGATAGCAAACTGCCGGCCTCCGTGGCGCGAGTGGTAGCGTCTCGGCCTTTCATCCGGAGGTCCCGGGTTTGAATCCCGGTCAGGCATGCCATTTAACGGTGGACCCGGAGGTTAAACAAAAAAACAAAAAAAAAAAATGATAGCGACCTGCTCACTACTGTCGTGATAGGATGAATCATTTAAATAATAATTTAGCAAGTAATGGATTAGTCGAAACGGACCAGTAAAATGGCCCCTCGATCTCCCGATGTTACGCCAATGGACTTATTCCTTTGGGGTTGGATAAAGTTGTCAGTCTATTCCGTCCGTATTGGCTACAAGAAGAACCGAGATATCGTATACTAAAAGCTGGAGCCAATATTAGGAATAATATTAGACGTGCCCGGTTCGAATTTATTCGCCAATCTGAACTATGCATTGAACAGAATGGCTACTGCTTTGAAGAAATGTCTGCAGCTTTATCAAGAAACAATTTTGATATATAATAATTTTTAGAAAAAAACCAAAAATATGTGATTTTAATTTTTTTTTAAATTAGTTTTTATTCTTTTTTTTTGTTATTTGTAAAGTTTTCTATTTGTTTTCATTTACATTATGTTGTTTAAACATTAATGAAAATTGTTGTGTTTAAATTCGTATCACTTTTCCGATCCAGTTTGTGTGTTTTGTTTCCAGTTAAAGGTAAACTTCTCAAATTTGTGTTTAATTTTGATAGACGTTATTTACATCAGTTTTCCAAAGTTATATTCTATACAAAGTTAGGTAGAAGTTTTATTTGTTTATTAGTAAATTAACAAAGTTATTTTATTCCAAACCTAACAAATTGTATGTTCTGACGAAACTATTTCGTATTTTACCCCGTTTCTCTATAAAATTAAGTAAGATAAAGGTCTGTGACCTTTGTTTGATCTAAAATTATAAGGAAGCATCAAATTTATTCCTCGATTTGTACCAAAATAATTTTAGTACGATTAATTTCCAGAGGGAGCAAAAAGCAGGAGTAAATTTTTCGCTAGTCGAAACTCGCTAACGAATCGTTTTTTGATATATGTTTGTATAAAATTTTTTTCTCAGTTTTGGTTGTAGAATAATCTTTCGAGAGATTGTCGTGCAATTTGGAATCGCTCAGTATATCAAATTTTCATTGCTTATATATTTTTATTTCGGAGAATGAAATTGCTTTTACTTAGTTTTCGTTAGTTAAATAACCGATAAAAACTTATTTGGGGTCTTGGTGTATTGTAAGCTGCAGCCGATAAATTTTTATTATTAGTGGAAAACATGTACCATACTTTCAACTTTATATGTTCAAAAAAAAAAAACAAATACCATAAAGCTTTGCAAGTATTGTTTTTTGCTTATTGTTTCGTTTTATATTGTTTATTTTTCTTTACAATTTATAGTAAATTTTTATTTATTTATGAATCTAAACAAAATTATGTCAATAAAATTCAGGAATCTTTTTATGAAAGTCGATATCATAAGTAAATATTTTATTAAAACAAAAAATCTAAACTGAATACAATAAAATAATTTTTATTATAATCTAAACATTATAAAAAAAAAAAAATTATTTATGCACACAAAAATAAACATAAGATAATAATGCAAACATAATATCAAACAAGCAAACATTGAACAACATACAATGTTAATAACAATCATTCCACATAACACATACACACAAATACAGCCTAACACATGCGCAGTCAATCAAAACAAGACACCATAATATAATGGTCTATGTAAAAGCACACGTAAAAATTTACTCACCTTAATTGTTGTCTAGCATAAAAATATCTTTTATTTTTATATTTAATCGGTTACTCGTTTAATTAAAAGACAATACATTCATCTAAATTTATTTGGTATAAAGATTATTGTTAACTAATTAGTAATTACACATGCCGAATAATATCGAGAGATTAGAAGCAGTTTTTAAAAAACTGTGTTGTAATAAAATAAATTTTTTTAAAAAATTAATATGTATGCTTGTACGATTTTCTTTTTATTATTTGCATATACCAGATGATATTTAAGTATGGAAACAGCTTTATACTGCATATGTGAGAGGTATTTGAGGCAGAAAGAAATGGGGTTCTACACAGTTAAAAAAAATCTGCATTATGATAGATTTGTAATTTTTGTCCACCATCTTGGATTCGCTATATTGAATCTAACTTATTTTTTTAAACAGGAAGGTAGACATATGAAATATGATTTATATTTAAAAATTTACAAGAAAAACAAAGGTGAAAACCGTTTTTCTGTTAATGCCTTTGTTATCGAGTTACAAGCATTCAAACTAGCAATGACGTAAAAATCGTGTTAACAATAATAAAACGACGTATTGTTCACGAGGTGAACAATGTTATTGCATTTTACATTTGGAATGCATACAATAACGAACTGTATACATTGCTATAACATTGATAATAACACACAGTAATTTCCTTTTTTTTCTTTTTCTTTTTAGTCGCCGGAAACAAACGTAACTAATAATTAATAATACAACAACAAATTAAACGGCTATATCAACTGATATTATTTTCTAAATAAAAATTAACTTCCAGTTTTAATATCAGGTGATATTTCTTACTTTTCGTAAATGAAACAAATCAGCTGCAAAATACTTACTTAAAAAATATAATAAAAATTTAGTTGAGTAAATCAGCTGTTAATTTACAAAATGCATTTTGTATTACTTTGGAACAGTGCAACTTACTAACTCATCATTTCATCTTTTTACTTCAACATACTTGCAATGGTAAAATATAATGCTTGTAGAAATTAAGTTGTAGTCTAGTGGTTGTCTGACATGGACATCAACTATTTCTCGGTTCAAAAAATTCGTAAAACAAATAAATTTCGCCTTTATATGCTACAACAGATGCAAGAACTTTCGAAGATGATTTTGAAAGCCGAGTTGAGTATTGTGATATTATAATATAAAAATTTGACGTAGACGCAAATTTTTCTAGTTCAATAATATTTCCTGATGAAGCGACTTTTATGTTAAATGGTAATGAGAAATAACTAAAACTGTTAATACTGGAACGATAATAATGTCAGATGGATGTTTGAAGCTCATAATCAGCACCCTCAGAAAGTGAAATTTTGGGCGGGAATCGTTGGTCATTTATTTGCATTGTAGGGCCATTTATATTAGATGACAGTCTTACAGGAGATGCTTATTGGAACTTGTTAGCCTATAGGATTTTACCAAATATTCCGAAAAATGTTGGAATAGAATTAATTAATAATGAATGGTTTCAGCAAGGTGGGCACCACCTACCTCATTATTATCTAAGGGCACGGCAAATTTTAAATGAACAAATTCAAAATCGTCATACGGGTTGTTGAGAAGCCATAGAATGGCTTTCCAAGTTCACCCACCGGGTTGGTCTAGTGGTTAACGCGTCTTCCCAAATCAGCGGAAGTCGAGAGTTACAGCGTTCAAGTCCTAGTTAAAGCCAATTATTTTTACATGGATTTGAATACTAGATAGTGGATACCGGTGTTCTTTAGTGGTTGGGTTTCAATTAACCACACATCTCAGGTACGGTCGAACTGAGAATGTACAAGACTAAACTTCATTCACACTCACACATATCATCCTCATTCATCCTCTGAAGAATTATCTAAACGGTAGTTACCGGAGGCTAAACAGGAAATAGAAGAAGAAGGCCTTCCAAGTTCGCAGACCTGTCTCCTCTGGATTAATTTTTTTGGTGTATCTGAAACACAATGTTTACAAAACAAAACCCTAACGAATCTGCGCGTGAACCACCAGACATGATACAACAAGTTATAAACGGATATTACTAGAGTTTATCACACTAACCTAGTTGCAGAGGGGAAGAATTTTGAACACTTATTGTAAAATGGTACGTTTTAAAAATTTATTTCATTAGTAATTTACGATCGGAATTATTTATTTAAAATTTCAAAATAAATATTGTAATATTTAAAGTCAATAATATCAGTTGATATAGCCGTTTAATTGTTATTGTGTTAATTATTAGTTATTGTTTATTAATAATATTATAGCGCTGTATAAAGTTCGTTATTGTATGCATTAAGAAAGTAAAATGCAATAAAATCGTTCATGCAGCGCGTTTTACCTTTTTTATTGTTAACATGATTTTTCCGTTATTGCAAATTTGGATACTTGTAACTCGAAAACAATTTTTTCTAGTAAAACTTTTAATCGAAATCATATTTCATAAGTCTTCCTGTTTTAAAAAAGTTTGATTCAGTTTGGCGGATCCAAGATGGAAACCAAAATTAAATATCCATCATAATGTAGATTTTTTTTAACTATGTAGAACCCCATTTCTTTCTGCCTCCCCATACTTCTCAGAAATGCAGTATAAAGCTGTTTCCATGTTTAAATCACCCGATAGAAAGTATTTTTTTTTTTTTATTATTTCTATAAAAAAAACCTATTTCTGTAACTGAATTAAATATGTATTTAAGATTAAATTAAATAAAATAATTATATTGTTTTTTATTAAAAAAAATTAAATTGATTATATTTTGTTTTGATTTTAATTACATTATAGTTAATTTTTATTAATATTCCAAAGTTTACAGAAAATAATTTATAAACACCATTTTCCCAAAGAGCTTACTAAATTGTATTACAAAATCTCTTTGATTAGATATGAAGTAACGTTTATTTATTACATCAGAATATTTATTTCTTGAAATAGAATAACCAAAAATAAATATTAATGTATTCCGATGTAAACTCATTTTATATGTTCTAATAGTAATAATGTCAAAAAAAACATTTCACTTTGTATAATTTATTCCATAAATAAATAAATAAAGTTGTAAATAATTAAAATGTTTTTTATTTAATTATTTATTTTTTTAAATTTCCTGATCAGATTTAACTGCGATATTTTTTTTTGTTTTTTTTGTTTTTTAATTTAGTACAACTTTGTTGTGGCTAATTCCGATAGGCAATGACGTTATTCCAGATCATAATTTTGGCTTTAGAAGCGGTCATTCAACCACTGAACCGACTCCTAGAATTGTTAGTATTACCTACTAATGCCTGGAAAGGAAGGAGTTTTGTTTCATTTGAAAAATTTGGCTAGTTACGTGGTTTCCTTCATAAATTGAAGTCGAGCCTACCTCAACCGTTTTATTACGAAAGTGCCTGGAACGACGCTGTTTTCTAGTTAGGAGTAATCAGGAGTTATCTAGCTTTATCGATACCTATTCAGGAGTCCCACATAGTTCAGTATTATTTACAATCTTGTAAAAATAATTAAACAAAATCAAAAAAACATATTTTATACTTTCGTAAATAAAAAACTAAACTAAAATGGTTTGCAAGAAATTTCATGGTTTTGCAAGATGTAAAAGAAACATGGCTCTTTAATATAGAATAATTAAAGAGCATGCAGGTGACAATTTTGTGTATAGTATTTCTAGGTAGTATATTTTTTCAAATTTTTTAAATGTATTTATGACGTTCCCGGTAACGTAAGGATTCCAATACGGGATCTAGAGGTGGAGGAACCCCATTTACGGGCGCCGAAACATTTAGAGAGGTTCAGCAGTTAAGCTGTTACGATGAAACAAACAAACGAGTATATACATATATGCATACATATACCCTAAATACATTGCACACCTTTTTGGGTGGTCATATATAAAAAAATAATTGCGAAAGACATTAGACATAAGGAAAAATGATCAAAAACAAGAAAGGATTTGAAAAGCAAAATACCTTTCCAAAAATGGAGCAGCAAATTAAACAAAAAGAGAAGAGAGAAACACATTGAAAAATAATGGAAAAGAATGTTGGAAACATTAACAGAAAAAATAAAGATAAAAAAATTGGTAGGCGGTTCTTTCTAAAATTGGTAGGCCAAAATCTAAAAAAAAAATTAATTATGTACAATCTGATTATAAAATTGCAACCGGTTAATAGATTTTGAAACAATAATGTTTCTCATTTTCTGACTATTTTGATATTTTAAAGGTAAACATTTTATCAATTCGTTATTAATAAAAATAAAAAGGGTAATAAAGATTTAATTTGGTACATTATGTTAAGTTTTTAAAGATTAATAAAATTGCTGTCATAGATTTTTTTTATTATATTTTTACTTCTCACCAAGACTTTTACAGGATATAATACATTTTTAATTTTAATACCTATCTTTTCATCTCATAATAGATTAATTTACTTATATTTTTGTTTTTAGATTAAAGGTTTACGGATTAGATAAAGACATTATGGTGAATGTAACTTTAATTTAAAATTAGTCGATTTTAATTGTAAAATCTATTTTTCAGGTCTATAATTTATTTTTTTTTTTTAGTATTCGATTACACTAATCGGAACGTTTGCAATTAAGAAGTAGCTCAGAACTTGAGCATTATTTTAAATCAGTAATTTAATATCTTATTTTGATTCTTGCAAATACCAATAAGATATCCAGTTTACGCCCCCACATTTCAGTTATTACAGCCTTAGGGTAACGAAATTCAGAGATGTATCTAGTTACAAGTCATGTGATCTATCTATAACAAGCTTTAAATTAAAAGGGAAAAAAGATATTTCAAGGAAGAAAAGGGAGTAGAAATAAAATAAACTGAATTTGATACGATTGGAACTCTTCTCATTTATGTGGGAGTTCTCCGTCCGAGTTTTAAATTGATAGAATCTGCAGGTAGTTTCTATTTCTAGGATCGTAATTCATCTGTCATGTATCTTATTTTCTATCTCTAAACTTCCGGATAATACAAAATTAATTATAATTTATAAAAAAATATATCGTTAATCATTCATAATCAACGCCCAGCAAAAACTAAGAAATTAATTGAAAAAAAAATTGTATACTTATTCTTCTTACGATTTAAGTGCGCAATAAACAAGGATTTTTTTTAAATTCCGAGTTTAAAGGGTTAAAATGGAGTAACAATGAAATTTTACTACTTTTTAAATTTCTAGATAAAAAATGTAGATATCAACTTCACATTTGATGTTTATAATCCTCATGTGAATATCTGAAACGTAATTTGTATATTTTTCAAAATTTTTACTTTGAAAAGGATGAAGATAAGTAAAAAATTCTGTACAACGATTGCAAATTTTTCCCATTTCCGACTATACTAAACGAAAAATTCACTCGATTTGGACTTGAAGATAATCTTCAGATAAATATATAAAAACCATTTTTCCGGTATTTTTTAATATCAATTTTTTAAGGGGTGTGACGGTACAGCACGATGGCTCAACCAACATAGCCATTGCCATTGTTACAATATGTACGGCGCGATGGCTACCTCCAGTTACTTGACTAAAAAGGATAAAATAAAAAAAAAATTACATGCTACAAATTATATATTATAATAGTGATTCCTTATTGTGCGATCAACTAGACATTTTTATGTTCACATTTTCCATGTTTCTATTTCTTTCTAAAATATCTTTCTTACAAACTTTTTCAGTTTATATATAAGTTTGTCTTCTTTTATTTTTGAATAATAAGTACGTAATTCATATTAAAGTTATCCACCTAACTAGGGACTACTTCATTAAAACGGTAATACAAATAGAGCTAATCTAATCTACAAACTATGGCACACAAAGAAGTAATATATATAACACCATGGTCAATAGAGTATGCATAAACTTACAAATTTACTTTTATTCTATTTACTTATTTAAACCACTTAGGTTAGCATATTTATAATTCATTGCCCTTTACTTATTATTAATTTTCTAACTATATCTACCGATGTGGAAAAACGAAACAAAAAATATATATTTTATAAAGGGAAATGTACTTTTATTGCTGTCGTCGTACGAAGGAACATTTAATAGTTGACAAGGACGTTCTATATTATATTTCCTGTGGGAATAGCCAATGTACTTCAACGCGCAACGGTTTAACAACATTAAAGAAGGGTGGTAAACGGGTAAAACAACCTACAATATAAATCCCTAATGAATCCAATGCAGTAATACAACATTTTAACAACCTTAAAAAAGTCTTACATACAAATAATTTATAACAAAAAAATAAAACAAGTAAACATACATGCAGTTAATATAAAGTAATAATTTTACAAAATTCTTTAAAAAATATATATAAATTACATAATTTTATTATAAAAGAACACGAAAAAACTAACTGAATTTATTTTACCAGTAAATAAATGCAATATTTTTGTGCTAAAAAATGTTAGAATTACAGAAATATACAATTATATTTCAAAAAATGTTTTAAAAAATACCTAACTTTATTAATTGTAACAATACATTTCAATTGTTTTTAAAGATTAAAATATATAAGAAAACGCTAAATGCAAGTAAAAGTTGTAATATAAATAACACTGATAGACAAAAAAAAACTTTTTTAATGTTTCTCTGTGTGATAACATTTCTTGAATTGCTTTTTTGAATTTAACACAAATTTTAATATTAAATATCCCACTAAAAGCTCTCCCACTAAATTCAATTTAGAGAGAATTTAGCCCACTAAATTTTCCCACTAAAGCTCACTAAAGGAAGTACTGTGATGGCTTGTGTGTAACGATTTATTGTAATGGAGGGAAAACACCAGAATGACCGGAATTGAAACCCAAAAGTATCAGAATGTAAATTCGGAATTTTTCCATATTATTTATAAGGAAATGTTTATTAAAATCATTCTATTAAAAAGGCTATTACTTTTGTGTAACTTACTTAATCATTAGACATAAAAAATTTCATAATGGGTTATTTTCTAGAAAATGTTCTTTCATACTTACACGTCCACAGTTATTTTTCGTATCATTTAACCATTTAATTCAGAACATATTTCACTGAACATTCAGATATGTGTTATTGCAAAGTAAAAAGTTAACTAGGTAGAAAAGTAATTAAAAATATAAAGGAAAAAAGTGGGAAAATAAAAAGCAAAAAAATAATTTTCTCTGATGAGAAATAGAGCTTCTGCTATTACCAAGATAATAATTAGGTCTATTTATTACAGAAGTGAAGATAGAAAAATATAATTTTAAAAATGTACGTATGTTTTAAAAAAAGTAATTTTCTCTTTATTAAAGAAGTAATAATTTTTCTACTGTTAAATTAACTTTTTATTAACTGTGAGATGTGCAGGCAGACGTAAATTAAATAACTTAATATTGTAAAAGAAAACTTTGGTTATGAAGAAATAATAACTTTATAACTTTTCTCAAAACATGAGGATTAGTTCAAATGAGATTAAAAATGACAGATGGATAACTTTTTTTTTTAAATTATTCAGAATCACAGGAAAAGATTAATTTGAAGATATAACAAATATACACAATGTATAATGAAAATGAGAAAAATATATCTGAAGTTACAAATTAAAAAAAATATGAATGTGTATATATAAACTTAACCTAAAAGAAACGAATTAAAACGCAAAATTTAGTATTTGTTAATTAAATTTCATTACAAATATATTTATTTGGTGAATTTTACACCATTTATTTGAAAAATATTTTTAGAAAATAGTTGTGAACTTACATAATCAAACATGTAGGAAATGTTCTCTTCGATAAAAGTTTGAAAATGAAAAACAACTAATGGTAAACGCTGGTTTAATGAAGTGATTGAATCTTTTCTGCTCAAGTAGGTTGATTTCGAAATCAATCTTCAGCTTTAACAACCAGCTATAAAACTAAGTCGTATAATAGACTATCACTTGAAATAGGAGCTAATCCTAATCGAGTACAAAAACAATTAGGATAAATAAATACAATAAAACTAGTAACTATGAAATACCTTGATAATATTACATAGTCTGAAAATATACTTAGTTAAATGCAGAATTAATACATATCTTCACGTTAATCAAGTTGGGTACTTAAATAGAACAACAATGAATGAAACATTACCTTTAAGATAATCATAGATAAATAATAAACGTAAGCATTCATAAATTTAATAACCGAGCATAAAATAAAAACAATTATAAGAAGTGTTTCCAATAAACCGGTTCATCATAAGAATCCATTAATCACATCAAACACATGGAACCTTTTTAGCCTCCTAATATCTTCACAGTTGTCAAATAAATTCAAAGCTTAATGATTAACATAACACAAGAACTGTAATTTATATTTGTTAACCGGCGAAGTGAGACCAATGTGCGGTGTTTGTAATAAAACACTGACAATCAAGCATCTAATAGAAGAGTGTACCATATATGAGGACCTCAGAAAGAGGTTCCGTCTTAGAATAATATTAGTGCTGATCTGGATAATGGAAATGAAGAAAATATAGTTGCATTTTTACACGACAGTGGACTTCTTAAAAGTCTATAAAATTAAAGTTTAAAGCTGTGATAAAAGAATCTCTAAGCGGTAGTTTTATATACATATAAGGGAGTCTCGAAGCGTGGCACGTGTAGTAACGGGAGGTAGCCCTCTTGCCTAGGCCATTTTGGCTCACCTGCATTCAAGAGCAGTGAGTCGGGGTGTGTCCGATGATGGCATGAGGGACCCTCAAGGGTGGATTGAGGGCGCGAGGCTATGGGTGTGCGCGGTCCATGCCTGTAGCCTGTTTCTAAGAAGGAGTCAACTGCCACGGCACCCTGGCGCCACTGATATACTGCTCAACGGCGGTTCTGGTCGCCCCGAGGGTGCTTAAACAAACTATAAACGAGACTCGTAGAAGAAAGAAAGAAAGAAATGGTATTGATAAGTTGAGTTTTTTAATTCCATGGTCTTTTGAGAACCTTATCTCAAATTTTAATATCGGGGCCCTTTACACCCCGTAAGTGTTGTGATTGTCCTGGTCTTTTATGTCTTAATGTTTTATGTAGTTTGTGTTTTTAAATAAAATGTAAGGGCCCTTTACACCCTTACATATGACGATCCAGATGGTGATAGTAATTTCTTTTAAAGAATGTGACGAGGGCTAATGACCTTAGCAGTCGATAAGTGTAATTCACGAGGAATACTGAGATACACGATTATATAGAAATTCCATATGCTCGAGAAGTAGTTGAACAACTTTTTTTGAGCAAATAGAGAAATACTTATGTTAATTGTTGTCACTGAATATGTTAAATTCATATTTTACCCAGAAAGAAAAGATAGGAATTAAAAACTGCTAGATCTTGACTGGGAATCAAACCTACGGATCTACAACTACGAAACCAGTATGATTACAATTACTTTGGTTCTGTTTTATTGAAAATCCAATGAAACTACCAATAAAAATTCCAATAAAACTAATTAATATTCTTTTAAAATTAAATTAATAATTTCATAATTAAATAACGACATTATATAACAATAAAATTTACTGCCAGTTATGAACCTAATAAAAGTAAATTTTATAATTTTTTATATATTTAATAATTTTAAGCTTATGTTTAAATTTCGTGAGGTAAAATACTCCTTTTCATATGTTACAAATTGTTATTAAAAATTTACCGAGTGGTACACGAAAGTTTTCGTATTGGCGTTTGATATCATCATAAATATTATATTTAATCTACATATTTCTTCTGGCTATGAATTGCTGAACTGAAAAGTAATAAGATTTTTTTCAATAATCTTCAGAATACGGCGTTACGTAAAAATATTTAATTAATTTTTGTTACCAGATGTTTTCATAATGAAATATATAGGAGTTATAAAAAAATTAATATTAAAAATTTAATAAATAAAACATTCTCTCGTAAAATACAATTAACATGACGTACAAAATTAAATTCATATAAAATTTCGAAATACGCGGTTTGCTTACAGATGTTTCCTAATAATATTATCTATCTTTTTTTTTCTATGTTCTCTGGAATTCAATAAATAAAGAACGAATTTTTTTTCAAAATTTTATATCAATATTTCATACCATAATATTTTCTATTCTTGATTAGGTAATTAGGTTATTCTGGCCACAAAAAAATAGTTTTATTAATTCGAATCGTTTTAATATAACCATTTCCTATCGATCTTTTTGAATAATAGTAAAATCAAGGATAACCTTAATGTAAGTTATTAATTCAGTTAATGATTTACTTAATAGGTTTTTGTATTAGTTATAAAATAAAATAAACAACAGTTCTCCATTTCTCTTGCAACAAGGAATTTTAATAGAATTTTAATAGATTACTGAGAAAAGGCAGCTATGAACAACTAAGTAATCTTTAAGGTTTTTAAGGAGTATTTGAAGGGAACGTTAGATATAGGTGAAGGAAATTTCTCTTAGTAAATAAATATCAAATACTGTAAACATTCAGAATAAATTTAAAAGGTATCTCTAACGTAAGTTAGAAAGTAAACTTAATAGGCAGAGCAAGGCTAAATGATAGCATTCTAATTTAATTGAGAATTCAGTTAACTTATTGTTCAAATTACGAAAGATAATACAGAGGTACCACGAAGTTACAGAAAATCTTAATAAATAAATTCAGGAATCTTCAATTAGAAAAATAGTCATTTATGAATTAATGGCAGTCCATATGGTACTGTGGAAACTAGTTTCTAAAATAAATTTCACATTAATCATTGGTATGTCATTTTTTATGACAAAATTTTGGGATCATTCCATTTCAACGAAAACATTATGGGAGTTGCATTGGTTCATTTCTTGAAAAAAAAAATTTGCTGGCTATTTTGGAGAAAGTACCTTTATAAATCAGATTGAAAATGATCTTCCAGTAGTATGTGGAACTCCACATTTTTTTTTTAGTAGCTAGAAATCACTTGGATGCTAATTTCTTAAATTGGATTGAACGTTGTGAACCAATTGATCGGCCACTACGATCATCTGAATTAACACCAGTAGATAACATCAACTTGGGGTCATATGAAAACGATAGTATACCAAAATTAAGTTAGTTAATATTAAAGAAATTTCTCATTAAATACGAAAAGCTATTGACTTTATACGAAACGATCCAGAGATGATACGGAAAGCCACCGGAAATATTTTACGTCGGGCAGAGTGAAGGAGGGAATTTCGAACAGTTACTGCAACTGAGGTTTGTTGTTTTGTTTTCATTTATAATTTCATGTTTTTTATGTATTTTTTTTTCTATAGTAAGAATAATGTTCATTACTACAGAAAGAAGAATACTATTTTCTGTCTGTCTCTTCAATTTATTTCAATAAAAAAAACAACTTTTAAAAGTTTTTATTCACCTTTTAATTTAGATTCTGAGTAACAGTACAAGGTGAAAAGATAAAGATGCTATGATTTGCTGATGATATAGTAATTCTAGCCGAGAGTAAAAAGGATTTAGAAGAAACAATGAATGGCATAGATGAAGTCCTATGCAAGAACTACAGCATGAACATAAACAAGAACAAAACAAAAGTAATGAAATGTAGTAGAAATAACAAAGTTGGAACACTGAATGTGAAAATAGGAGGAGAAAAGATTATGAAAGTAGAAGAATTTTGTTATTTGGGAAGTAGAATTACTAAAGATGGACGAAGCAGGAGCGATATAAAATGCCCAATAGCACAAGCGAAACGAGCCTTCAGTAAGAATAGTCGCTTTAATATTGGAAGGACAGGTAGAAGGAAAAAATTGTGTAGGCAGGCCACGTTTGGAATATGTAAAACAAATTGTTAGGGATGTAGGATGTAGAGGGTATACTGAAATGAAACGACTAGCACTAGATACGGAATCTTGGAGAGCTGCATCAAACCAGTCAAATGACAGATGACAAAAAAAAAAATTCACTTTTTTTTATATCACGTTTTTTAATGTAACTGCGTTTACATTAATTTTCTCAAAATTAAATTCGCTACAAGTTTTGCTACTAAATGTTCTGCATTTATTAGTCATTTATCATACCTCTATAAACTTACAAAAACTTATTTTTCAAGACCAAATTTTGTGTTTAACGTCAGATATCGTAAAAACTACGAGTGTTTTAGTTCTGGTATCTTTTTATTCTACTTTGCAGCTCAAATTACATAACAAACCAACAAATTCATTACTTAATTTGGGTGCCAAAAATTACAAAAGAGCTTTTTTTTATTAGTATAGCTAAAATCCGGGCTAAATCTTTCTCTAGCAGTAGCTCAAATGCAGTGTTTCTCTTTTTCTTTGTGGAACACTCTTTATATAAAAACGTGCATTTTAAGCGAACAAAATTCTATTTATATAATCATATAGCTTTTTAATCAGATATTTTGAGATTGGCAAGGTATGAACAAGAATTATGGATGAAAATAGGACGGGTAATAATTGAGAACGTGGGCAGTAAAAATTCATCTTAAAATATTAATTTAAGAAAATCAAAAAAGGGAGATATTAAAAATCAAAGTTGATATTAACGAGTATATGAAGTGAAGTGGAAGGAAGTATGGAAGATGAATTTAAAGAAAATCTGGTGTGGACAAAACATCACTTCCTTTTACGCCTATTAAATTACATATTTACATTTTCTTTAAAATTCTATTTTATTAATAAAATCTCATATTTCTACATATTTTTTTTTATGGTTATTATTGTATTATTATTTATTGTTAAAGTTTGTTACGTACGAGAGGTTAATAATTATTAATAAATCAATTTATTTAAATTTTAAAAAAAAGGAGATGAAGTCTGACTGGAACCGATGTGCCTTCCCCTACGATCCAAATATTTCATTAATTAAACTTTATTTGGCTATAGCTCTGGAACCAATGAAAATAAGTACGAGTTATGATATATTGTTGAAAAGCTCTCAATGAGGGCTTATTAGTTCAGTTAAGAAAAAGTCAATCTAATTTTTCGAGATTTTGGGCTTTTTGGACTCTTTTGGTTCAGTCGATTGCAATCAAAAGGAAAGATGTAAAACTAGATGTTATAACAATCCTAAATCCAAAACTTCAACATCCTACGACTAATCGATTTTAAGTTATGCGAGATACATACGTACGTACAGACGTCACGCCGAAACTAGTCAAAATGAATTCAGGGATGGTCGAAATGGATATTTCCGTTGAAATATGAAAACTGAAATTTTTCGTGATCACAATACTTCTTTTACTTCGTTCAAGGAAGTAATAATGTTCGTTTTAGTTAATAAAACTCGTAATATAATAAATGGTTTAAATTTGATAATATATAAAAAAAATGTATTAAAGAAGCTAAGGAAAATAAGATGGAATGAAAAATATAAAAATAGGGAACTGGTGGATAGGGCAGTAGAAAAAACTTGAAAATCGAAGAGTACAATAAAGAATTAACGGTAAAATATGATCTTTCTTTTTACTTCCTTGTACAACATAAGGAAGTATTGTGATCGCGAAATATTTCGGTTTTCAGACCATCCCTGAATCCATTTTGAATAGTTTCGGCGTGACGTCTTTATGTATGTATCAAGCATTACTGAAAACCCACTAGCCGTAAGATGTTGAAATTTTGGATTTAGGACTGTTGTAACACCTTATTGTACACTTCCCCTTTTGATTGCAATCGACTGAACCAAAAAAGTCCAAAATGCAAAGAAATTGGATTTTGGACTTTTTCTTAACTGCAGTAACAACCCTCATTGAGAGCTTTTCAACGTTATTCATAACTGGTACTTATTTTCATTTTCTTCCAGAGTTACAGCAAAATGAAATTTTAATTAGTGAAATATATAGATCTTACGACGGGAAGGCACATCGGTTCGAATCCTTTAAACTTTCTTTTTTTTTTGTACTTTTATTCTCTTAATTTAAATATATTGGTTTATTAATAGATTGTAAAAAACAATTTACGATAAATAATAATTCAATAACAACAATAAAAAAAAATATGAAAAAATATCAGTTTTTAATGAAATAAAATTTGATGTACATTTCATTTTAAAAAAAAATGTATATGTAGTTTAATGCGCGTACAAGGAAGTCATTTGGTGTCCACAACAGATTTTTTAAAATAAATTATGTCAATTTACAAATAGTTTTTACTTAAGTCGTTCTTTCGATAGATTTTGAAACATTTTAATATGAATACCTTTATTATTCATTTTCATTATTTCTGAAATCATTTAAGCGATTGATGTTTTAATCTTTACACACTATTTGTATTGGTTTTGGTCTTAAGCCGTATCATATTCCTAATTACGTCTCTGTGCAAAGACTTTGCCACAGTTTTGAAGACAAATAATAATTCAACTGTAAGTAGAGATTTAGGTTATGTTGCATACAAATTAATTAATGATAACTTCAAATTAAGAAGATTATAATTATTATTAAATTTTCTCTCTAGTCGTTTATACTCTTATTTTTAAGGAAGTAAAAATATTGTTTGTTTGATTTGAATTTAGATACTATGAATGTGCGCGTGTTACCGTCGGTGCAAATTACAATTTAATTTCAGTTTCAAAGTGAATGTCAATCGTTAAACTATCATAGCCTGAAGAGCTTGTTACTAAATAGTAACAGACAATAAACATTTACCCAAGTCAAACTTAACTTGTATTAACTTGTATACGTTTGCAACCGACTGTTTAATGTTTGTTTTACCTATTAGAAGGCTTATTGCAGTTTTGTCAATTACGAGCAGAGACGTATAAGAAAACTGACATTTATAAATACTTAATATTATGTAAAAATATTACAATAATTTATGAGTTATGTTAAATCTAATTTAGCTGCGCATATCACCCAGCTTTAGTATTTCAAATAAATTTTTTACAGGTTTTTATAAAATTTTATTTCTTTCATTTAACTTGCCAAATTCTTTATTCTTTCTCATTCATCAAACTTGTCTTTGAGGTTTTCCCTAATTACTGATGCATTGTGTATTGGAAGTGTAAGAAAATATTTTTTTTTATTTTATATGCTCCGGCTTTTATTTACGTTCTAATAATTATCATGCTAAACTATGCTAAAGTAAAATTATATAACTTTGTAAAAAAATATTCATAATTACATAAAAACTGTACACTAAGAAATTTTTTAAGTAGATTCGTGAACAGTTGCGGCTCGCGTACAGGGACTGTGCAATTGCAGCACCCGCTATTTTCACTTCATATTATCGATAACATTTAATATATCCTATTTCCCTTAACTCTTTCTTTATACATGTGCAATATATAATAATCCTTAAGCTTAACGTCAGTAGTTATCCCCCAGTTTATAATACAGATACAAAAATCTTTGCATGGAACTGTGCACTTCACAGTTCCAGAGGCGTGCTGTTTAGCTGTTGTGCGCATATGAAGCTGCACGCGAGGCTGCGAGTGAGAGACAGCACTGTTGCTTCCGCAGTGCCGACCCTGGGGTGCTGGTGGAAGGTTTTCTTTCTACACCGCGTGTGTATGAAACGTTCCTCGTTCGTTCACTTTTCTAGTTTAGTCAGTGGGATATGAAAGTGGTTTAGTTTCTTTTTAGTAGTGATCAGAGGATTTCGTAACGCAAGGGCTCTTTGATTGCTAAATCTGTCTAAAAACACTGTGGAAGGGCGAAAGAGAAGGTAATTAGTAAAAAATAATTATGTAATTGTTTCTGAGTACATAGAAAGTTAAATTAAGCACCACTGGACTGCAGCGTTTTTAAGCAGAAATCTTATTAAGTTATTATCTTATAATACTAAAAAATATTATCTGTATTGATATTTTATTATTTATTTGGTTAAACCGAATACGGTCTTTAACCACAATGTGGTTAAAACCGTGTATCATATTATTGAATGTGATAAAGTGTAGAATTAAGATTATTATCCTGCTTCCAGCTATTCTATTTAATTCATTTTTTTCTTCATTAATTTGCCGCAATACCTTTTCATTTGTCATTCTATCAATCCATCTGATTTTTAACATGCTCCTATAGCACCACATTTTAAAAGCGTCTTATCTTTTCTTTTCAGGTACTCCGATCGTCGAATTTTCACTTCCGTATAAAGCTACGCTCCAAATATATACTTTCCAAAATGTTTTCCTGATGTTTAAATTAATTTTTGATGTAAACAAATTATATTTCTGACTAAAGGCTCGTTTCGCCTGTGCTATTCAGCATTTTATATTGCTTCTGTTTCGTCCATCTTTAGTAATTCTACTTCCCAAATAACAAAATTTTTTTACCTCCAAAATCTTTTCCTTTTTATATTCAGTGGTGGTCCATCTACATTATTTCTACTACATTTTTACTTGTTTAATTTCATGCGGTAGTTGTTGCGTAGGATTTCATCCATGCCGTTAATTGTTTCTTATAAATCTTTTTTACAGGATTTCTAGTTCAACTAGGGGAAATTCTCTCTCGGCCCGAACTACAAGGAACTGAATTCTCAGCGGCATCGATGAAATCCAGAAGAAACGTTTCTGCCAGGTCTTTCAAATGAATATCATCCAGACTTCAGTCAAAATCACAGAGTCTAACAAAGAGAATATTCACAAATTTAAGTCATTCTAATTTTTTTGTGCAGGAAGCGCCCGTGGTGAACAGAGATATTGCATTTACAAGCGTTTCGAAACTCCCTAACCAATTCAAAGATAATTAATCCATAATCACTAGAACAATCATCAACAACAGACCAATCATCAATCCTACCTGGAATATTCTTACAAACAGCAATATAAATATTCGTTCCAGCCTACAATCTCCTTCCATCTACCATTCCAGCATATGTTGGTAACTCATTGCAAACATTAAAGACCTCTAATCCATATTGCACGGAAAAGCCTTCAACTGATTTACCACTATCATCTGTGACTCCAGTATGCCAGTGAAGCGACTTAGCATTTACATAAGCACCTAACACTACACTTACCAAAAGACTAAGAATTCTACTCCACTTTTCTACATGTTGCTCAGTGAGATATCTGTATTGAAAATACGAACTAACAACACAGAAACCAAGACAATGAATAAGAAGTTTAACTGCGACATGAAGAGTATCATAAACGTGCCACAAAAAGACACAATCCAATGTCCTCCTACATAGAACTGTAGATATACTGTTACTTCCAGTTTAATTTTTTTATCACCTATTAAATTCTGGCGTATCGCAGGTTTTATGTGTTTAAATATAACAATGCAATTAATTAAAATACATCTCAATGGCTCTCAAATAACAACCACAGACCTTGCTATCGACCGAGACCTTCATTCCTTGAGCAACCTTCAGCAATTTATCTAAGTCGGTGCCTCACACTTTTTAGAACACTCTTCGCACTTGTCACCTTCGTCAACTTAATTCACACAGAGTGAAGCATATTGACAGCAGTTTTCTTTATGACCAAATCTACAACACTTAAAACATGTGTGAACATCAATGTACTCCTTGTCGCTACTAGAAGAAAAAAACACAAACAAACTACCCTCAATAACAAATTTGTTAAACTGAGTAGGCCCAAATTCGAATACATCTGATACCTCTGGACATCACGTTTACCGCTTTTGAACAAAAACCTGCACTGAGACTTGAATGTTGCCTCATTAAAGTCGGTGTTTTGCTCCTGTATGAGAGACACAACTTCCGCCTAGGAAAGGCGACGATTTTTATGTTTAACAAAACATATCGCTAACCAATCTATTTATAACATTTTTATATTTTTTCACACACAGAAAAAAAAATTTTATATTTATGAAAAATTTATTGTTTTTTTCCCATTCATTAAATGGTATTATTCTTTAAAGTATTTTGCTTATTATAATTACTTTTTGTATTTTCACTGTTTATTTTTAGTCTTTATTTATTTCTAAGACAACAAAAAGGTATTATTAATTCTGCTAAATATAAAGCATTGATCAACAAAATAAATTTAATTTATCATAAATTTGCAATTTATTCCAACAAAAAAGTAAATGTAGATAAAATTTAATGGAATCTGTAGTGCTATTTACAGAATCAGTCAGAAGCAGGCGGACTATGTTATTTACAGAACGTCAACACAATATCTGGAAGTCCTAACATTCAGTTAGATATTAGACACAGATTATTAAACAGCCACCTACATAAATTTGCATACAACACAGATCTAATTTTAATAGACACACAAGTACATTCACGCGAAAATTTCCCGCACACGAATCTGTGCATCTACCTACACAACGTACGGCAGAAAATCTTTTATGCGTATCATAAAAGAGTTATAAATTTAGCTTCTAATATTATAAATTCTAAAATTTTATTTATATTAATTAAATAATTTTATAATGAATTAAAATTCAGGGGTAATTTTATAAACTATAAAGAATCTATTTGAGATTTCTTTCATGTTTGTATTCCCGTTTAATTTGGACGACAAAGTATCTTAGACTTTGTGTTTTGTGAAATATAACTGAAATAATTATGTAGGTGGTGAAAATAACTACGTCGTTTCTAAATTTTCTTTGATTTCATGTTCTTTAGAATTGCTATGAATAAATTTAATAGAAAATATCTTAACGATATAAATAAATAATGAGAATTTATTTGTCAGGAAATTCATTTACTATAGCTCGTTATCTCTGGAACATAATTGTCTGAGTGGGAAATAGGGATCAATAGTACTTTTAGTGAGAAATTAAACTCCTTTAATTCTCCGGATTCCTTTAATTAACAAGGAAAAACATTTTAATATTCAAAGCGTTCTATTTGAAAACGGTGTTCTGCATCCAGGGACAAGTAAAAAAAAATAAAAAAAAAAAAAAAAACTTTAAAAGAATCAAACAGAAATTGATCCTATTGCCTTAACATATTTAACAGTAGTAAAATATTTAATATTATGACATTCGAATTTTTTTAAAGAAACGTTTTCTGGTATAGGATCTAGCCTAATTTCCATGATGATGCGAACTGTCGGACCTCCTTGTCCTCTCACCTTTAACCCTCTTCAATTAATACATTTTAATATCAATTAAAAATAAGATTAGAAACGTTTATTTGAAGAAAATAAATTTTTGAATTTTTACCAATTTTCTCTTTCAAGATATAAAAATTATTTATAACCAAATCGAAATTTCATTTCGAAGTGACCTTCCTTATATCTACTTTACTTTTTTTATCTAAAAAAATTTATCCTACTTATTTTACCACGAACATTGTTACAACAGATAAAATTTAATATTTATCTATTATAATACTTTTAAAACTTTTATTATATAATAAATCGATATTTTAAGTTAATAAAAATAAATAAATATAATATATTTTTGGTGGAGTGTTTAATTTACAACCGGTTGCAATTTACCAGAACCAAAAGTAAATTTAATACAAAAGAAATAACACGCAGAGAGGGGTTCTATTGAAATCTATCAATGATCCATTTGGTATAGTAAAATATATATATATATGTTTAGGTATATATATATATATATATATATATATATATATATATATATATATATACTAAACATAAATAATTACATACAATGATGAGTACAAAGAACATTCATCAAAGTCCAAAGTTTAGAACATAAAAAGCAAAGAAAATACCAAAAAATAGTCCAATCAATAACAAAGAATATCTAATCAAACAAAAAAAAAAAAAAAAAAAAATGAAACAAATCAAAGAACCAACATATTGGCGAAACGAAACGAAGAATTTTGACGATGCCCAACACCCTAGGATAGCTGATTCACCTCAAATCTTATAGAACTTACAAATCTAATTCCCTTTATGCACCTGATGTCCTCGATGTTATCCACAAGGTTAACGGCGAGCCATTTCACATGTTTTTTCAGTCTCATTTTGTATCTTGTACCGAATCGCCGTACGTCCTCTCGTTGGTAATTCCAGATAATCGTGTAATTCAGTATTTTTCTCAAACCACGGCGCTTCTGTTATTTTTCTGAACGGTGTGTTCTGGAATTACTGTATGACTTCGACGTTAATCTCACTTGTCGTGCCCCATAGTTGAATTCCGTAGGTCTAAAACAGTTTCAGGAACGCTGAGTATAGCAAATGGTTATTAGATAATGATAGTTGCAATCCTCTACCTAAGTACTAGTACATCTTCCGTAATTTAGTGTTAAATCCCAGGTCAGACGGCAATCCAGATGATGTCCTAGGTATCGCACGCTGTTAGCATGCGGGATAAAACCGCAATTAGTTGAACTCGCGGGCAGTTTCCCCTCCTCATTGCAAACATAAAATGTGTAAACTTAGCCGGATTAACCTTCATCTTCCATCTAGCTTGTCACTCGTAAATTTGATCCAATACAATTTGTAGTTTACCAGAAGTTACGTTATTATCAGCATCCACAGCCAGCACTGCCGCGTCATCCGCAAACGATAAACGTGATTTTCTCTGGTGTCAGGAAATCCTCATTGAAGAGGACTACAGAACCGGCCCAAGGACTGAGCCCTGAGGAACACCCGACCCAGTATCAAAAAACTCAGAAATGTCTTCATTGTACTTCACCTAGGAAAAGGTCCTTTCAGGTAGCTGAGTAGGATCAAGCAATATGGTTGAGAATAAACTATATAGACCCTTTAACTATAACCTTTTTTCAATTTATAGAGTAGCTCAGAAAGCCAGACCTTATCAAAGGCCTACTGGAGATCTAAAATAAAAGACGAGCAATACATCTTCTTTTCTAGGCACTTACTGATAACGTTGAAAATGCTGTGTGTTTTTAGATTGTTTACTGTAAACATCTGAAGCCGAATTAAGGTCAGGGACAACACGCCTTTTCTCCAAAATCGGCCATAGCCTCAGAAGAAATAACCTTTCTACTACCTTCGAATAGAATCGATCTATATTTAGGGCGATAAGTATAAATTAAATTTAAATATAACAAATAAATATATTTATTTTTACATGTTTAGTAATTACTTATTTTTTTAATTATTCTGAAATTAATTTATAAAAAAAAATTATATCTTAAAAGTTTTTTTTTTTTTTTTTAAATTCAAGCTCCTTCATTGGCTTATTTACATATTTTCCTTCATTGTTTTAATATTCCTTGTCTTTGTTGAGGTAAGTTTTGAACTATTTTCTTTTTAACTTTGTCTAGATATAAAAAGTATCTTACTTTTTTTTATGTAAGGTTGCGTGCAAATAAGGTAGTAAATTTAAAATGAAGAGTAACCGTTTTTTGTTTATTAACTTTTATTTTTTTTTAGCGCAAACTGATGTTTTCGTTAAGAGAAAAGCCAATTTAAAAGTAACTTAGTAGCAACATTGAAAGAGTGTCTTCATCAAGTTGTTTACCAAAAGACTAATAACATAAAACTGGTGGTAGATGAGATAATAATAATTTTCCTTATGCTTAAGATAAAAGAGAAAGGTTAGTTTTCAATTTCCTGTTTTGTATTTAAACCGTACAAATCATTATTACTTCACAAGTTATTCTTTTTTATTTAGTTTTAATTAAACGTGTGTAATAGAAGGAAAAATAAGAAATTAATTAAATTTAGGTTTGATTTATGTTAAATTTTAAAAGTTTATTAATTTAATAAATCTCAAATAAATTTAAATTTCAAAAGTAAGGAGAATTAAATTAATTTAATATTAATAAATCTTATGTAAAAAGTATTCTTTAGAATTTAGATTTAGAGATAAAAAAATGAAAAGTTAAAAATCACAGCGTTAACGAATGATTTGATTTAATTATGAATAATTTATGGTACAATATAAGATATCCTTTTTCAAATACTAATATTTTTTTAAATGCTCAACAGAAATCGTTTGTAAAAAAAAATAAGAATTTAAAACTAAATCCGTATCTCGATTATTTAACAATCATCATCAGATGTAAAGAAAATTATTAAAGTAAATGCCAATGCAGATACGAAACTTACCACTCCACCAATCTCCGTGGCGGAGTGATAGGGTCTTATCCTTTCATTCGGAAATCCCGGATTTGAATTCCGGTCAGACACATCACTTCTCATACGCTACAAAATTCAATTTCCATATCCCACGTTCAAGCTTATGTGACGATATCAAGGAAAAAAAATACTTAAAAACCTATCTAAAATAATAATTAAATCCGCCTCCTGGACCCTCGACGTGTTCGTATCCTTATGTTCGTGAGAATATTAAGTATTTTACAATTTTTAAATACAAACTTAAGTATTGAAATTACAAATTTAAGTATTTTACAGATATTCATTAAAGAAAAAATATTAGTAATTTTACTTAATTATAATTGTTGCTGTGATGACAGAAATATAATAAAGTAAAAGGATTAATAAATTTATATACAACATTGATACATCCTTCGTATGAGGGAAGCATGGTGCTTCGATTCTTAGTTATTTTTATAAAATTTAAAAAACTTTATTGTACATTAGTCTTTTTAACAAAATTAAAAAAAAATAGTAAGTATAATAAATGTTAATATAAACAACGTACTGTTTGTAGTACACAATAAAATTTATTATACAGTTGTTAGTTCAGTTTTTTTCTGCTAGATGGTAGCGCTTCATTCAAAATACAAATGTTAGCACATACAGCAAACAGACCAACACAACATGCTTTTTTTATTGCAGAGAAACACGTTTACTGTAAATTCTCTCACATTTTTTCCGATTTTTGGCCACTGTAGACCGCGTCTATTTTACCTGAATATGTTGTTTTCTCTTTTTCCAATATTCCTTCATCATTACACTAGAGCCCTTTATTCTTTTTACAATTACACCTTAATTCGGATTTTTTTGATTTTGACTAGGAAATTTTTTTTTCGTTTTCCTGTTTAGCGTCCGGTAACTACCTTTCAGATAATACTTCAGAGGATGAATGAGGATGATATGTATGAGTGTAAATGGAGTGTAGTCTTGTACAGTCTCAGTAGTTCGATCATTCCTGGGATGTGTGGTTAATTGAAACCCAACCACTAAAGAACACCGGTATCCATGATCTAGTATCAAATCCGTGTAAAAATATCTGATTTTACTAGGACTTGAACGCTGGAACTCTCGACTTCCAAATCAGCTGATTTGGGAAGACGGGTTCACTACTAGACCAACCCAACGGTGGGTTTGACTTGGAAACCTACAGATTTTTCAATTTTCCAAATCTAAATTTCCCTATACTGGATTTCCTGTTCAGAAATTTGTTTTCTCAAGTTAATTGAGCTTTTTTTTTAATCTATTTTATTTACCAATATATTTTAGTCAACTACTGAAAGATGCTAATAAAATCTTTTTCTTATCGAATCGGTAAGTTTTTCGTTTTTTGATACATTTTGTATATTACATTTTTTGTATATTTAGGAATTATTTTTATTTTTTAAGTTTCATTCTGTTTTTTAGTTTTTACAATTTTTTTAACTCATTCTTTTGAATAATTTTTCCAAAATATTTGAATTTCTCGATTTCGATTTTTATAAATTTGGTGTATTTTTCTACTTTACACGAATTAATTTTTTTATACAGAGATTTATTATTTGATTTTTTCCGCTGTTTGACATAAATGAGATGAATAGAAATTTAATATTTGTAGTGATACAATTTTAGAATTAGAACAACACAATCATAGCCTTATATTTATTATTTATATTAAGCTATTTGTTTTCATTTATTCTTTTGTATTTATTTTTACAAATTTCTTTGTATTTAGTTTTGCGTATATGATTTAGATTTAACATTTCGGAGAATTTCTTTTAGAAATATAATTTTAATAATGTGTTAACATAATTCGTTTTTGGATTTTAATTTTTCCTCTAATAAGTGATAAATATATCACATTTTTTACATTCGTCTGTAGAGAACAAATTTCCATTTGTAAATAAATAAACTGTTGGATTGAGGATAAAATAGATAACAATTTTAAGATTTTTTTTCTTTTTATACATGTTAGAAGTAAATGAATATTTATGAACATTATCCAAATGACCTGAGTGAGCTTTCCGTGGTGGCGGTATTAGAATTCAATATACTTCTGAATACAACAATCCCTAAATCCTGTCCTTTCAAGTGTTGTATTATTAACACTACATAACAATTAACGTCAGTGAAAAGGAAATGAAAAACAATTCAAAAGATAAATATAAATCTTGTAAATGACATCGTAATAGATCTGAGACTTTGTTATTCCGAATGTAATGTGTGGTAAACGCACTCTGTATGATGGTTATATACAGTCTAATGTAATGTGTGGTTATATACATTCTAACTTCTTTGCTTCAGACGTTTTCCGTACCCAGTAAACATTTACCTTAGTACATTACGTTTTGCATTTTTTAATAATTATTTATTTGGAAAATAGTAATTTTCCGATTTGATTTTTATGTATCTCATATTCATGTTTGAATATTTATTGACAAGTTGAATCTAGAAAGGTACTATTTTAAAATTATTGATAAATTTTATACACGTAATTTTTTCAAGTTAATGGAAATAAAAAAAAGTTTATCCTTTTTTTAAATTGCATTATTTTATAATATAAAATTTAATCTGTTTTGTTACATCAATAATTTAATCACTCATAAAAAAAAACTTCACTTCCAAATCATGATTTATTAAATATTTAAACGAACATAAAATATAATTTAAAAAAATATATATAAATAAATAGGTGGCTAAAAATCAATTCGTTTTTATATACAAGGAACAGTAAAATATTTTATAAAATAATTTTTCATTTTTGTGAAATAATAAAGTTAGTTTTGAAGAAGAGTTGATTTAATCATTCAACGTTTAGAATTATGGATGAAGATTTCTAAGGTCGATTGTAGGGTAAAAAAGATTTATAAAGAGGGAGAGAGGAAGTAAAAAACTTGTTGTTAGAGATGAGAGATGATTAGGTTAGAGGGAAAAAAGGGAGAATCAGATACTGGTGAACTAAAGTAGGGAAATTAGAAATGTCGCGAAGAGGGGAAATATGACAGGGTTGAAGGGAGTTTTGAAGGATCTTCCTTTATTTACAGAACATACCTTCCATGATTCACTTGTCACTGTAATACTTACCATTAAATTTACTATACCTTGTTTATTCTAACATCCTTTGTTTAATATACTTGAATATTTTTTCATAATAAAAAAAATGTATAATTTAAAACTGAGATTCCAAATGAAATTATAAAAAAATTAATAAATAAATGAAATGATAATGGAACTTAATGTAAAAATAATTTGATTTCCTTTGTAACATTCTTCGTATATTTTACAGTGATGATAAACTTTTTGTAACATCACTATGCGCTCTTAACTAAAGACATACACAGTTTTTTTTAAATACTAACGTAATCTCGTTAAAATATTTTAAATAAATAAAAATGTATTTTATACCCACTTCTACTAATTATCTGTATATATATATAGAAAATCATGAATGAATATTTCTCGGTTGGATATTAAAATAAAAACAGGAACACAAGATATTCAGAAACGCAAATGATGAAAATAAAATAAATATTCTATTTTAATAAATCTTCAGATAAACCAATCATTATAATTTTTTTTACAATATTACAATTATTACATAAAAAAAAATAAAAAATAAAAACTTAAAAACTTTAACAATCGTAACCACCTTTTCTCAAATTAGAAATCGCGAATTGAAAAATTGAAACAGTCTAACGTATTATATAGCATTTAATGTAACGACTGCCAGGGACAATATATAGAGCAAAACAAGCAATACCTAAAATATCGTTAGGAGGCGCGTAAGTACCAACGAAAAAATGAAGTTGCAGCATTATCCAAACACGAAAAAACACAGTTCTATGAGGAAAACAAAATTTTCGATTATGACAAATATAATAATCCAAAGGAGGCTGGTTCTTGAAATGATTCATACATTTTAATCTAAAAAGTGCATTAACAATAGGGCAGATGTTAAGTAGATTGTATGCTAGTATACTATAGTATATTTAATCTAATATAAATTAATGAATGACTACTATGTAAGATTAGAGTTTGATTCATAAGAAATGACTATTTTGTTATATATGTTATTACTGCTCTCAAATTTCCAGGTTAAGTAAATAATAGAAGTGAGGGATATAAGACAGTACATCATCCTTTATTGATCAGACCAATACTGTGAATCACATAAATATGTAGATTATGTTTTGAATTTGCGCTTGATAAACCTTCACATTTGAAGAGAAACGTCGTGTCATTTGTTTGTGAATTTTCTTTTTTGTAATAAATGTAATATTGTAAAAAAAATGTGTAATGATTGATTTACTTGAAGATTTATGAAAATATAATATTTGCGATATAAGTATTTTAACTGTTAATTTGTATTTTAATTTTAATCGTCTCTGTAATGATTTATTTGTGATCTGAATATTTTGTGTTCCTATTTATATATATATATATATAGTATATATGTATATATAGAAATGCTGTTAGGATAACTGTATTTTATTAACAGTTTTCTATTTATTTTCTATTTATTTTATTCAGTTAACGCAATTAACTGAATAAAATAAATATAATTTTATTAAAGAAATATGTTAAAATAATGTATTGCAATAATTAAATTTGTATATAATTTAAAATAAATTTGTATAAAAACTATAATTAAATAGTTTTCATACAAAAACCTTAATTTAAATTTAATTAAAAGTTTTATTTTAATAAAAATCTAGTAGTGGATATTTTTTTAACCAATATAAAAAAAAAATTGAAATATTTTAAATTTGTTTAAAAAAATACAGAAAATAATTTGTAATGTTGTAATCATAAAATTATTACAACTTTATTTATTGCATAAATAAATTATATACAAATTTATTTATTTAATGTGAAAATTAAACATCATTACATTTTTTTTACACTGTAAAAACAGATAAAATATCTCAATATCTTTTAGTAAAATTTATATTGATTATTAATACTGATTTACATAAAAACGTTGTAATGATAAATTAATTACCTGAATAAAAAACGCGCTGAATTTTTTTTGACAACTTTATCTGCTAAATATGTTAAATGGTATATGTTTTTCTACATTAAAAGCCCTCCTCTAGACTTAACGATTAAATACTTATATCACAAATATTCTATTTTCATAAATCTTCAAGTAAACCAACCATTACACATTTTTTTTTACATTATTACATTATAGAATAAACTTTGATTAATAATTAAAAACACATTTCACCCTACCTAACTAAGTAACACAGAAGAGTTGGTAGGGATGATAGAAACAGTGCGTGTTACTAAATCCTGTTGTTAAGTTTTGGAAGTCATATTTTCTGTGATACCATCTTATACACCCATTTTAAATTTTTTTTGAAACAATTATAATTACTGAAATTTTTTTATATGAGAGTGTTTAAAGGCCCTTAGCATATCAGTTTTATTAAAAATTAATCATTTGCAGAGTATGACTATTTAAAAAATTCATTAGTATATCAAACTTCTCGACAAATTTTTATAAACCTTGAAACCAATTCAGGTTTTCAGATCCCGTACATACTTTTCAATAATTTACTTTCTCGTCTAGAGAGGGCGATAGAGATATACCTCTAGAAAGGAAAGTATTGTAATTGGTCGAATTTGGGCATATGCGGTTTTTACCGGAACTTGACGTTTTCACACCTAAGGAACACAAAAAAACCAGATGGAAATTCTACGGTTGTTAATGTTAGTATGTATGTGTACTCGGTGTTGGCCCCTAAATCATCATCTTCTATCTTCAGAACTACTGGACCGATTTTCACGAATTTTAGTCGATTAGACCAATCAAACGAGATGTGATGTACAAAAGAGATGGCGTTCGTGATCGTAACTTGGTAATGCCTCGCAAGACACCATGATGGGACCGGGTGGTGCGGGGTTTATCCGCGGCTCCTGCGCGGACCGGAATGAGGTTGCGTTCCCCTTGTTATGTGACCTAAATTGGTCGACTTAAATGGGTGTAGGTCTGAATTTCTATGTTGCGTAAAATATAAGTTTGGTTGGTATGAGTGTAGCACTGATTTAACTTTAAACTCGTCGTTCGTTTTCTGAGGCATTCACAGTCACGAACGGTGTTATAAAATCTTTGCTAGTCGCGGTGTTCGCACTTCCGCGGTTTCGGTCAGTTTATCTGAGGGAATCATATTAGGTTGTATGTGAAAATGTCCGTTTGAGGCTTACGTGAAGGCGAAATTTGATTTGTATTTTACTGATGCAAATGTCTGCCTTGGCATTTACATCGGTGGCATCCCGACCGAGGCCTGGCTGATGACTGTAAAATGTAATCAGTTAGTGGGTCCAAAGACGACCTCCGGTAAACCCCCTCAGGGCTTGGAACGGAGGGGGTGGTGTGGCGACCGGTTACGTCACAAAGTGGGTGTCTTCCCTCTACGGAATTGGGATGTTAACCCCACACTATATATGGCGTATTAATGGAATTAAATTTTAAACTTAAAAGGTCAACGGCGTGAGGTTGTAGAGCAAGGTGCCCTAAATATCTCGAAATATTTCCTAATTAAGATAATATTTTTCTTAGACACATTTGTTTAACGATTAAAACATAACAATATTTGTAACAAACAAATTTTTGAATACTCGTACCCCCACCGCAAAAATTTCTGTTGTAGCCCGTCTGCTATGTAGTGACTTCACAAGTGAGCGGTAGAATTAAATAGATAAATAATATATAAAGAGTAAAATATTAACTCCGTTTGGCTGGGTCTTGAACTCGATCGCCTGGTTGACTTGGTACCTGGTGCGTTAAGCCTTGCGGCTATATTAGTCTGCTGATCATAAAAGCGAAATTTTTTCTATGTAAGTTGTGAAATAACATTAGTTAGTGCTGACCATCATCGCTAGTACGAACATACCCGCCGTGAATTAAACACGGTACGCGCGCGTGCGCTAGTTAGAATCATTGAATTAAATAAAGAAAAAATTAAATAAAATGATAAATAGGTATTTTAAATTAACTTGTGTGTATGCGTGTGAAAGCCGTGAATAAAATAATCCACAGTTGTAGGATTCCCGGAACGCAGCAGTAGTTGCGTAACAGAAAAGTCCTACAACTGTGTTGTCAGCTTTATTTAATCAAATTCAAAATAATAAAATTTTTATTTTACATTAGTTAAAAAAATAAACTTTTAAATTTCTGTTTAGAAATTTCTAAATTTTAAATATAATTTTTTTATTTATTTCTAATGTGTACGTTGCAATTTGTTCAATTAATGAACAATAAGCAATTCCCCCATGCCCCAATAAAATGAGGATGATTTATAGGATATGTAAATGAGGTGTTGTCTTGTACAGATTCAGGCCAATCATTCATAACATGTGTTGTTAATTGAACCCAATCAAATCCAACGTACACCAGTATCCAGTCTATCATTCTAGTATTCCAGTGTATCAGTGTATCAGTCTATCATTCAAATCCTTTTAAATCAACCAACGTTTACTACGATTTGAAGCTCGGAACCTTCGCTTCGAAAATCAGCTATTAAGCAACTGATTTGCCACAATTAGTTTATTCACTAGATCAGCCGAATGAGCAGTTTTAAAAACTAATATAAATAAAAAACAATCTTCGTTTTGTGTATGCCCTAATAATTCAAAAACTGCTAAACTGATTTCGCTGAATATTTCACAATTTATAATTATTCGTCCGGGAGAGTTTACAAGTTGTTAGTTCCACAATGTTTAATAATTTTAATTATTAATTACATAATATTTAATCACATAATACTGTCTGAGGAAGTTGATATTGACAGACTATGATCGATATAGTCATAACAATCGATACTGATGATATCTCTCGATAGATACGACATTAAATTTAGTAAATGAAGTTTTAGGTTATTTATTTAAACGTTTTTTACTTCCTTGTACGAAGTAAAGGAAGTATTGTGATCGCGAAAAATTTCGGTTTTCAGATTTCAACGGAATTATTAATTTGACTATCACTGAATACATTTTGACTAGTTTTGACGTGGACTTTTGTAGGTACGTAGATATCTCGCATAACTCAAAAACGATTAGCCGTAGTATGTTGAAATCTTGGATTTAAGACTGTTTTAACATCTAGTTGTACACCTCCCCGTTTGATTTAAATCAACCGAACTATAAGTGTCCAAAAAATCCTAAAATCCAAAAACGGTTAGATTTTGAACTTTTTCTTAACTGCATTAATAAGTCCTAATTGAGACCTTTCAGCGATATATCATAAGTGGTACTTATTTTCATTGTACCATTTTAATTAATGAAATATTTGTTTCTTACACGGGAAGGCACATCGGTTCGAATCAGACTTCATCTCCTTTTCGTTTTCTTTTTAACTTTTTTTTAAATTTAATTAAATTGATTTATTAATAATTATTAACCCTTTATTGTTAAAATAAATAATTATTGAATAATAAAAATAAAAAAATAATTTATGAATAAAAATCGGAAGTTATAAATGAAGAAAACTTCTGTGTTCTTTTTAAAAAATGTGTAAATGTAATTTAATATGCATTGTTGCATATGTGTATATGTAACAAATTTGATGAAGCAACAGCTTATTTAATATTAATTGAAAATTATAATTTATAACCGTATTTTGGATTTTCTAGTTTAATTTTATCTACATTAAAGTTAACTACAGAGTGACTGAAAAATACATCCTCACAAGAACAACATATACACTGAAGCATACATGTCCGATCTTTAATAAATTGTAAAAAATTATTACCTTTTAGTTCATTCATTACTCCTCTGATATTGTCGGACAATATTCTCCCTAAGTCGGAGTTGATCATTTTGTTTATCTGTTTTTTGTAGCCAATCATTTAATCTATCTTTGGTTTAATATAATTCTTTTTATCTTAATTTGTGAACACGTTCTCCTAGTTTTAAAATTTCCCTTTCTTTATATTCATCGTCCTTTCTTAATAATTTTATGGTCTTAACGTTTTATTCCTATTTATATTTATCGTCTTCTCTTAATATTTTTATTCTTTCTTTGTTTACAACATTTTCTTCCTTTCTTCATTTCCCTTTTTTTTACTGTAAATATACTGATTTATTTTTAATAATTAATCTCTGATTGTAAAAAAAAAAAATTTACAATAAATAATAATTCAATCATAACAATAAATAAAGAATATGAAAAAAATCAGAAGTTATTAGTGAAATAACATTTTATGTACTTTTAAAAATGTATATGTAATTTAATAAGCATACAAGGAAGTCAGGTGGTGTCCACTACAGATACTATATGATTTATATGGCAGATAAATTTGTGAGGTTTGAATTATGGTAAACATTCCTGGGAGTCATGAGAAGAAAGAAAATTAATAAAAAAATAGTATTTCACAATTTTCGCAATAAAAAGATAAAATAATAAAAAGTAAATTTTTGTAATTTTGCCCGTTTAATTTTTTTCGTAATAAGCCCCCCGGCAAACCAGGAAAACATCCCGTCCGGAAAACATGGCTGGCCGGCTAAACATCCCCCTTACCGAGACGGAAAACGCCAGTAACAATATTATAGCACAGGTGAAGCCGCGACGGGGATGCTAGTATTTCATAAAAGAATGCAAAGTGACTGGAAACCAATGACAATTTATCTAAAATTATGTTTACATCGGTTTCTAAAAAATCTTGACACTGTTATTTTAAGAAAAAAAAAATTGTAATTTCGATTAATGCCCAGTATACGCGTATGTACTTTTTTTTAGAAGATAATACAATTTTTCTTAATTATAAGTTGTATGCACATAGAAAATGAAGAAATCTGTATTTTTTTCACGATCGAATCTTCGTTAATATTATGCTAACCGAATGTAATTACATTTATCAAAATATAGCTCAACTGCAATAATTGTACTTCGGTCGCGTGTATTGTGTAAAATGTGGATTAACTTATTGAAAGTAAATATATATATATATATATATATATATATATATATATATTTCACTTTCTTGTGGACACGATAACTGCCGTAATTTTGCGCCAATCACTTTCAAAGTGATACATAAAATATAACGACCAAAAATCTCGGTTGAGTTCGTTAATGGGTAAAATCAGACCAGGAAGGTAAAAATGGGGGAGGGGCTTTTTCAAAAAACGAAATATCGCTATAACTTTCTTATTAGGTAAAATATCGAATTCGTTTAAATTCCCTACTATTCTTTCGATAAGAGCCGAAATTTATCTAAGAAAAGTGTTTTTATATCACAAACCATTGTCCCAGTGGGAGGAAAAAATGGAGTTTTAAAGACAAAAAAGAATCGTCCCTCCCTTACTAGGCACAGCATCGAATCGGTTTAAAGTGGTCGTTAGTCCTCTAAACATTACCTAAAAGTTTTGTCTGTAACAATTTTTGATATGATCAACCCTTACGGCAAAGGTTGACCAAAATGTTGCTGGAATTTTAAGATGGGCTTGTCGTATGGTAAACAAGTGAAACTTTTTTCACATACAGTCATTGTCGTATTGAGTAAATTTGAAGTTTTTCTTAACTTTAAGGTGGAAATATTTTTTATCCCCTACTTAGCACCGGTGAAATCTACCTCCGTCTTCAGGCGTGCAGAAGGAATTTTTTTTCAAAAAAAAAGATATACGATTATATTTAAATTATGACTATTATTTCTTAATTAACTTCACAAAATTACTTGGCAATGATAATTTTCTTATGTAACAGAACAGCTTTATACCTACTTTCTTGTATTTCAGTCTTTAAGAATCGTGTTTCACTAATTTTGTTTCATATTTTTTTCCTCTTTAATTATTTATTATCACAACAGGCTTAAGCCACAATTTTAGGAACATAATGATTTAGCGTATTAAAAATGGTAACCCTGAAAGGGATTCAAACCCAGAATTTTCCGGGTAAAAGATAGTCGTGATATTACTCCATCACGGAGATTGGCATTTTATCTTATAAAACAACTGAAAAAAAATGTACGGTTGAGAATCTAATAGAATTTAATTTATTGAGGCTTTATTATACTGGTTCTATGTAAAAAGGAATAGAGTGAGGTTTTTTTTTTATTAATGCATATACATCCACTCTACAATTCAGATTTACAATCTTAATTTTTCTACAAGACCAAAGCAGAATTCAAGCAAAGGGAATTCATTTATATCTACAGTATTGTAATAAACGTTAACCTCACTGATTAAATCAGAAAAAAAATAATCCGTAGAAAGTATATTCTTAAGAGACTACTTAATGATAAAAGTACAATAAGTAAAAGGGAAATACTTCTTAGAAGACATTATTTTGTTCGAAAAGGGGAAATATAAGGATAACAGCCTAGAAAGGATATAGAAAGAAAGATAAAGAATAGAGATATCATAAGAGTAAATATTTAATAGCTTTACAGATATATAATTGAAGGATTCAGTTATATCTTTTTAAATTTTCTCCTAGACTGCATAGGAAATTTTTATCACTAAATTTTATAACTAGACGTCATATGTTCAGAACATTACGTCAATAATATGTTGAAATTGTAGCAATTTAATAATTTGTTTCTGAAATGAGAAATCCACTGTCATAGAAGATTAAATTTTTTATATTTCTTTTCTCCAGTTATCGGTTTTCGATTTTATAGGATGTATCTTCCTGTTTTTAAAGAATTATAACTATATGTTTTAAGAAAATTTTTACATTCTTTTTTGAGTTTTTTTTTTGGTAAGACCAATTAAACACACATCTTACGAATTATCGGCCTGAGTTTGTTCAAGATTACACATTTACCGGTACAGTTATATTACACTGATAGATAAGTCGATAATGACTTTAATTGTTGGTGCAACTATAAATAAAAATATTGAACGAATATAATTTTAAATAAATATAAAAAATAAAATAAAATATTCTAAAGTAAAAGACACATTTAAAAAAAATTTATAACAGTAATCTTTATGTGACATAATCATCTAGATAGAAAAGTACAGTTTTTTATGTAGCTGAATTTAAAAACATTTCAAATAAGATGTCACATGTTCATGTGTGCGCTTAAATCAGATGAAAGAAGAATAGGTTTTAAATGTGCTTTCATTTTATTTTAAAATATAACATAAACTGACGTTATACATGATGTGATTTTTTTCTATTCATTTATTTTTTGAGATTTGACTATAGTTTTTTATTAGAAAAAAAAAATGTATTTTACTTTATAAAACTTCTTTTTATTTCCTTTAAAATATCTGTTATCTAAAATGTCATAGTTGACTTTTTTTATAATTCATATCAATAAAAAAATTTTTTACACAAACTTTTCTATTTGTATATAGCTTAAATTTTATTTCTGTATAATTTTACACAAATAACACCAAAATTAAATTATACTATTATTAATAGTTATACCAATTTTAGGTCAAATTTGCACATACACAGCTAATCAAGACAAATAATTTTAGATCATTAGCAGAATTATTTTTTTTTCATTTACTCATCAGTAATTTACTAACTATTATTATTATTCTATATCATAATATACAGGGGATGTATCACGAAGTTCTCCCGGGATTTTCATAACCAATTCTACTTGTAAAAATAATGGAAAAAGTTTACATAAACAATCGTCCTATAACGCTTCGATAACGTGTAAGATAAAAATATTCACCTTTCTTTTAATCACTATTAAATATTACCTTAAAAATTTGATTCATTCCGACACATTACTTTATTTCTTAATTTTTCGATTTAAATACATTTAGTAATCTTTATAAAATAGTTTTTTTACGAATAAAATATGTTATTGGTTACTATTTATGTTACGAAAAAAAATTATATAAGTCTTCTATGTCAAAGTTTACATGAGAAGTGGTAATGAGGAGAGAGGTGACCTCGCGTTCAACTGAATGACGTTTTCATCCAGCATTCTAATAGAATACGATACTATTTTTATTTTTTTTTATTTTTCTCTTTGTGATATTTCTTCTTTTGGTTGGTTTTATGTGATTCTTTATGTTACAGTGAGATATATATCTTAGCGTTTTCTTTTTATGCTATGAATTTCATCAGTGTTGCTTAGATTCATAAGTGTATTTAATTGTTTATACACTTGTATATATTTATCATATACTCCAGTGTACTGCATAAGTTATGTATATGCATGCATATACATAACTTATGTATAAACGTATACATGTGTATACGTTTATATTTTTTGAACGGTTTCAGTGGAGACCTCTCTTTTTATATAATTTGTTTGTTGCAAATAAATCTATTTATAATTCTTGTTAATTATTTGGACTGATTGTACGTAAAAATAATTTTGCTAGAAAAAAAGAAAAAAAACATTTTCTCTGAGTAATCATTTTTTTCTAGTAGATTTTTTCTTTTTCAGGTAAAGTATCTATAAAAAAAAACCCGTTTATGGCCGTAGTTTTTAATGAAATTATAGGCTCTATTTACTTTTTTTTACAGAATTAAATTTTACAAGTTTTGTTACTAAATCTTTTGCTTTATTAGTCATTTAAAAAAATTTATTTTTTTAATAAATCTTGAGCTTTTGTAGTACAAACCTAAAAAAAAACTATTTTTGCGACACCGAATTTTGTGTTCAGATATCATAAACACTACTACAGTTACAGTTCTCTGACCTCTTTTATCCTATTTACCATCTCAAATTACATAAGAAAAAATCAAACTTACTCTTTAATTTGGATCCCTAAAATTACAGTAGGGCTTCATTTTATTAGAAGTACTGAAATCCGGGTGAAATCTTTCGTTGGCCGTAAACCGAAAACAAAGCATTTCCAGATATGTATTTTTATATGAATTTTTTTTCGTTATTTTCATCAGCAGAACATTTTCTGAAAGTACTACGTTTCTTTGTGGGATACTCTGTATATTAGTTTTTAAAATTAAAACTTCCAAAAAACATACACCAAAAAAGAGACAAATTCTAATAATACATGTTAAATGAACCTTAATCACAATTTACTGGATATAGCAAAATCTGCAACGTCAGATCAATTCAAGTAGTTTTACTTCTTTGGAGTAAAAAAATCATCATCATTATTTACGAGTAGAATGACTAAGACAACGATAATTGAGGAAAAATCTAACGTAGCATAAATAAAAGAAAAAAGATAAAAATTAAATTTAAATCCACTCGTATAGTTTTTACTATAAAACACATAAAATCATTAGCAACAACAAAAAATATGGTATATTCGCCTACAGTTTGATTACAAATTACATATCCTTTAATTTAATTTCGGACGCATTAAATTCGTTCTAAAGTTACACGCCTCAAAACTTTAATAATTCAAAGTTAATTATCTAATTTTAGTTACCATCATCTTAAATGACGTGTACGTTATTTAAGCTAAACATAATTAGTTTAGTAAATATTTTGCGGTAAAATCTTTATATTAGTAGTAAATTAACACTGATTTTACTTCAGTTTATAAAGTTAATTAATCTTCATTTGAATAAAATTAAATCCAAATAAGTTTATCCTATATGAATTAACATATATATATATATATATATAAAAATCGACCGTGTGAAATTTATGTAACTTGATACTTTCACATTTTACTTTCATTCTCGATAAACTTTTGCATGTCGGTTTCTACCCAGGGATAACTTTTAACCAGATCAAAGAATTAAATTAAAACTTTTCTGAGCGGGTTAATTAATCCTTTGAAGAAAAATTTTTCTTCGAAGGATTAATTAGGTAAAATTAGAAGTTATTTAGTTAAAGTAGTAGAAATAGTAGTTCATTCGTTTCCTTAGTTATTTTTTGTTACGGGTGGCAGTATAATCCTGAAATATTTATTTTCTTGCAAAACGTTTTTTTGTATCATATAGATGTTCAAGTGTTTTTATAAATATGTACTTTATGAACTTTGGTTTAAAAATAAAGATAGATTAACCATGATTGTATGAGCCTTAGTACGCAAAGTATCTTAGCAACTGTTACTCATAAATTAAAAAATAAATTTTTATCTAAAAATAAATAAAAATTACTTTCCAACTTTTAAAAAATATGTATTATCATAAATTTTTTTTCTGAGATAAATGAAGTAAATGACATATTTTCTGTTGTTTTTTTTCGAGGGTATCTCCATTGGTTTAGAGTAATACAAAAAATATTAGGTAAAGTATTAGTGAGAAAAAAAAACAAAAACTGTAATTTTTCCTCATAAAAATTTTAATTATGCGTATTATTTACTCAGAAAGAAATATTTTTCTTAATACCAACAAAAATGTATAATCTTAATTTTTTTTGGAAGACTTAAAATATATTTTTATAAATAAAATATAAATAAAATTTTCATGAATAACTTGGCCAATAAAATTGGATTTTTGAAAAAGTGGTGAAAGGTTTTTTTTTTTAATGATGACTAGATATTAATTTTCACTACTATACAACTTTCAATTTCTTACAAAAAATTGGACCCTCCTTCTCATCTTCGTATAGATGGGATTTCCAAAAAACCTTCGTTAGTTGGAAAGGTGGATAGTTACACTAAAACAAATGTACCATCAAAAATTCATTTACTTAAGCGATTTGAGCTTTGCGTTGATGAGTCAGGAAACTTTTGTTTTATGTACGTAGATACGGCTATGTACGAGTTACAGCTAGTTAAAAATTTCACAATGAAGTCGTAACGAAATTTTTAGGAAGTTAATTAAGGGGCAGAATTAGTGATTTCTTATGGAATTTTATCTGAAAAATCGAATAAAATAAGTCCTAGAAACGTATCTACAGTAATTTTTGAGAAATCTGTGGTGAAAACCAATAAATTGGGGTAAAAACCCTGTTTTTTTTTTATGTTACGTACAATAAACCTTGTTAAATGAGTAATTAATACATAAAAAGTTTAAAAAAACTTTTGGAGAATTTACTTCTAAAAAAACACTGTGTTTGAAAAGTTGAATAAAACAAAGAAAGTTATAAAAATTAGAATTCTATTTGGAAACGTAAATTACTATATTTGTCAGAAAAGTATTTATTTAATACAAACAAAAACCAAATTCTTTTTTGGTGATGTGAAAAATTTGTAAAAACAAAATTTACTGTTAAATCTGCTACTAAAAAGCTAAAACAGAGCAAAAATTTAAATTAAAATTAGCAGGAAAAGCAGTACACAAGTGTCAAAAAACGTGTTGAAAATGGCGGGCTTATTTTTGAACATTTATTATAAACTGGTACGCATTTGTTCTAGTGTACTATTGATAAATAACATTCAAATTTTTTAAATTTTCTTTTTTTCATTCAAAATTTTTCTTAATCATGTATCTTACACCATTTTGTTCGGATTAAGTTCTCTATAGGTTTTATAAAATGTTTGTACCTATTTATTACTCATTTAATAAAGTTATTGAACGTCAAACATAAAAAAAACAGGGAATTTTACCTCAATTTATTGGTTTTAACCCGACATTTCTCAAAATACTACTACAGATCCGGTTTATTCGATCTATTTTATTCATTATTTCTACCCCTTAATTATTAAAAATTTCAACTTCATAATTTCATTTCGTCATAAAAAATTCAGTACGACCAAATTTCACCGGGGTGTCTGAAATTCGAGTGAAATCTTTCACTAGTCATAACTCGCAAACGAAGCGTTATAGGACGATTGTTTATGTAAACTTTTTCCATTATTTTTACAAGTAGAATTGGTTATGAAAATCCCGGGAGAACTTCGTGATACATCCCCTGTATATTATTCTATATCATAATATACAGGGGATGTATCACGAAGTTGTGATGAGATGTATCATCTCAGAAAAAAAATTTATGATAATACATATTTTTTAAAAGTTGGAAAGTAATTTTTATTTATTTTTAGATAAAAATTTATTTTTTAATTTATGAGTAACAGTTGCTAAGATACTTTGCGTACTAAGGCTCATACAATCATGGTTAATCTATCTTTATTTTTAAACCAAAGTTCATAAAGTACATATTTATAAAAACACTTGAACATCTATATGATACAAAAAAACGTTTTGCAAGAAAATAAATATTTCAGGATTATACTGCCACCCGTAACAAAAAATAACTAAGGAAACGAATGAACTACTATTTCTACTACTTTAACTAAATAACTTCTAATTTTACCTAATTAATCCTTCGAAGAAAAATTTTTCTTCAAAGGATTAATTAACCCGCTCAGAAAAGTTTTAATTTAATTCTTTGATCTGGTTAAAAGTTATCCCTGGGTAGAAACCGACATGCAAAAGTTTATCGAGAATGAAAGTAAAATGTGAAAGTATCAAGTTACATAAATTTCACACGGTCGATTTTTATATATATATATATATATGTTAATTCATATAGGATAAACTTATTTGGATTTAATTTTATTCAAATGAAGATTAATTAACTTTATAAACTGAAGTAAAATCAGTGTTAATTTACTACTAATATAAAGATTTTACCGCAAAATATTTACTAAACTAATTATGTTTAGCTTAAATAACGTACACGTCATTTAAGATGATGGTAACTAAAATTAGATAATTAACTTTGAATTATTAAAGTTTTGAGGCGTGTAACTTTAGAACGAATTTAATGCGTCCGAAATTAAATTAAAGGATATGTAATTTGTAATCAAACTGTAGGCGAATATACCATATTTTTTGTTGTTGCTAATGATTTTATGTGTTTTATAGTAAAAACTATACGAGTGGATTTAAATTTAATTTTTATCTTTTTTCTTTTATTTATGCTACGTTAGATTTTTCCTCAATTATCGTTGTCTTAGTCATTCTACTCGTAAATAATGATGATGATTTTTTTACTCCAAAGAAGTAAAACTACTTGAATTGATCTGACGTTGCAGATTTTGCTATATCCAGTAAATTGTGATTAAGGTTCATTTAACATGTATTATTAGAATTTGTCTCTTTTTTGGTGTATGTTTTTTGGAAGTTTTAATTTTAAAAACTAATATACAGAGTATCCCACAAAGAAACGTAGTACTTTCAGAAAATGTTCTGCTGATGAAAATAACGAAAAAAAATTCATATAAAAATACATATCTGGAAATGCTTTGTTTTCGGTTTACGGCCAACGAAAGATTTCACCCGGATTTCAGTACTTCTAATAAAATGAAGCCCTACTGTAATTTTAGGGATCCAAATTAAAGAGTAAGTTTGATTTTTTCTTATGTAATTTGAGATGGTAAATAGGATAAAAGAGGTCAGAGAACTGTAACTGTAGTAGTGTTTATGATATCTGAACACAAAATTCGGTGTCGCAAAAATAGTTTTTTTTTAGGTTTGTACTACAAAAGCTCAAGATTTATTAAAAAAATAAATTTTTTTAAATGACTAATAAAGCAAAAGATTTAGTAACAAAACTTGTAAAATTTAATTCTGTAAAAAAAAGTAAATAGAGCCTATAATTTCATTAAAAACTACGGCCATAAACGGGTTTTTTTTTATAGATACTTTACCTGAAAAAGAAAAAATCTACTAGAAAAAAATGATTACTCAGAGAAAATGTTTTTTTTCTTTTTTTCTAGCAAAATTATTTTTACGTACAATCAGTCCAAATAATTAACAAGAATTATAAATAGATTTATTTGCAACAAACAAATTATATAAAAAGAGAGGTCTCCACTGAAACCGTTCAAAAAATATAAACGTATACACATGTATACGTTTATACATAAGTTATGTATATGCATGCATATACATAACTTATGCAGTACACTGGAGTATATGATAAATATATACAAGTGTATAAACAATTAAATACACTTATGAATCTAAGCAACACTGATGAAATTCATAGCATAAAAAGAAAACGCTAAGATATATATCTCACTGTAACATAAAGAATCACATAAAACCAACCAAAAGAAGAAATATCACAAAGAGAAAAATAAAAAAAAATAAAAATAGTATCGTATTCTATTAGAATGCTGGATGAAAACGTCATTCAGTTGAACGCGAGGTCACCTCTCTCCTCATTACCACTTCTCATGTAAACTTTGACATAGAAGACTTATATAATTTTTTTTCGTAACATAAATAGTAACCAATAACATATTTTATTCGTAAAAAAACTATTTTATAAAGATTACTAAATGTATTTAAATCGAAAAATTAAGAAATAAAGTAATGTGTCGGAATGAATCAAATTTTTAAGGTAATATTTAATAGTGATTAAAAGAAAGGTGAATATTTTTAAAATATCATTCATTTCTTTCAGAGAAAGAAATAAGAATCAAAATTTTAATAAATAAATAAAAAAATAAATTTTAATATTGTAATAATTTTTATTATAAGAATTAAGGTTATAAAAATAAAAATAAAAATATCTAGGCCTAATACAGAACATAGAAAGAACCCGATCTCCGTGGCGAAGTGGTAGCGACTAAGCCTTTCATTCTGTGGTCCCGGGTTCGATCCCGGTCAGGCATGGCATTTTTCATACGTTACAAAATTCCATTTCTATATTCCACTCACAGGTTTCATGCTTACGTAGTGATATCACCAAGCAAAAAAAAAAAAAATATACAAAGTACGAAAAAAATAACAAGCAATTAAGAACAGAAATTAAGACCCAGGGTAAAATTGAATCGTGAAATATAAAATAAAAAAAGGGAAACAATAAGAGAATCAGGATGGAAAATGGAATAATGATAACTGGAAAAAATTAAATAAAGATATATAAGGACGGATATAAACAGAATTAACTAGCTAGCTAGCCGTTCGTAATGTATGTAGTCTTCAACCAGTCTAATAGAATTTGTTTTTACATTACAAATGATTTTTATATTACATTCAGTATTATAAACGTGGTATAAAAAGTTACTCCGTTGATTGATTTTACTTCTTTTGTTTTCTTTTAATGTTGTTAAGAAAAGTTTACGACCTTCCTGGTTTTATTTTCTTACTTTTATCACAAACTGTATTTCTCTGATATGTAAGATTTATTTGCATATGAACTTTAAACTTTATTAAACATATCAGGAAACACGGAAATTTAGAAATTTCATATCAAAACTTTATGTAACCGTAGTATTTTGATTAGCGTAATGGATTTTGAACGATCCATCTGGTTTTTCGCTCTAATAAAAAAATAAATATATATATTACCGTACATATAATAAATGGGTTTCAATAAAACAATTCCACGTGTTTTCTTAATATTGGTGAGTCGGTCGTAGAAAATATGATCTAATTCAATTTCACATATAACTTCGTTTGTTTATTTTTATAATTTAAAATTTTCCTTCTCATTTTCTAGTAAAATTATACAGAATATCCCAGAAAGAAAGGAAGAAACATTCAGGATATGTTCTCCTGGTGAAACAATGAAAAAAAAGTTAATATAAACATAGGTCTGGCAACGTTTTGTTTACGAGTTACAGCTAGCGTAAGATTTCATTCGGATTTCAGCTCTTCTAATAAAAAAAAGTCCTAATGCAATTTTTAGGACCAAAAGAAGTAAAGCTGGTGATTTCTCATGAAATTAGAGCTGGAAAGTAAGATAGAATAGATCGAAGACTGTAACTCTGGTAGTTATTTACGTTATTTTACGTAAAACACAAAATTCGGTGTTGAAAAATAAGTTTTTTTTTAGGTTTATATTACAATAGCTTTATTAAATGCCTAATAGATACAAAAGATTTAGTAAGAAAACTTGTAGAAATTAATGTAAATACATTCATTAAAAAATAAATAAAAACTTTTAAAAATCAGTTTTTTATTGAACCAATACAGACTAAAAGCAGCAGAAAACCGTATTATTCTGTACTTAATAAACATTCTTTTAAAAAAAATGATAATTAAGGACAATAATTTTAAACACAGAATTTAAAACTAATATTTTAGTTGTGTACATTCAATAATTTACACAGGTTAAACGAAATAATTACGTAAAAAACTAACCTGAAATCTATGTTACTTCGGAATTATTTTAAAAAACTTTGTATTGGTTAGCAATGATAACAGCTGGTCAACAAAGAAAATTTTGTACTTCGTTTGAATCTCATGTCATAAATTATCATAAAAATAAAATAAATATAAAAGAAGTCGATATTGACATAGTACGATCGGTATAGACAATGACAATCTCTATCTCTCGATATACACAACGACATTAAATTTAATAAAATGTTTTAGGTTATTTGTTTATATATTTTTTAAAGCGATTTAAATACTCATGAAATCGGTGAGGTTTGAACGCGGTAAATATTTTTCGCGGACTTTCTTGCAGTGTAGTTGGGGGGAAAGTAAGACTGTAGTCCCGGCAGGGATCCTTTTGGAGTTCCTCGTTAGAATCAAGGCGTTAAGACTGGAGTCCCGGTGAGGGGAACCCTTTGGGATCCCCTCATTTGAGGCATGGAAAGCAAGGAAGACCGAGTCCCGACTGCCTGGGCGGGTCCTTGTGCTCTTCCGAGGTAGCTTGAGGCGATGGCGCCCCTTGGAGTTGAGTTTATGCTTAGTCGCGAATCCGGCTCCAAGGGACGGGGAAATCGACAGAAAAAAAACATTCTGGCCGGCCAGCCTCCGTGGCACGAGTAGTAGCGTCTCGGCTACTACTACCCGCGTCAAGGGTACCTGTTCAAATCCCTGTCAGGCATGATGTTTTTACATACGCTACAAATCATTCATCTAATTCTCTGAAGCAATACCTAACGGTGGTCACAGAGATTAAAAAACAAAGAAATACATTCTGACATTAACGAAGCATTGCCGGGTCCACTAGTTTAATTAAAAACTAATATGTCAAAACTACAAAAATACATGTTCACCAGCTCAAATAATCTTATCTGATATATATATATATATATATAAATTTAATGGTTTCTGTCAGTCAGCTAATCATTCACACACAAACTACTCAACTGGTTGAGCTAAAATTTTACATTAACATAGTTTTTTTATACCTGGAAAGAACATGGATTATTGCTGTTTTGAAATGTTCACCGCTTTAATGGGTTGCGGTAAAAACAGGATATTTTGATTCTTTGTCGATATTCATCTTTATTATGGCCAAGCCGTTGGTCAAAATATGAACACTTGCATAATTTAGAATTAAATTTTCTGCTAAAAAGATCATATTGACTTGTTCAATATCTATTTCAATTATCGAGAAAAATAGCTTTAAAGATGTGACGGTGAACGATGCAGCGTTCAACCCACACAGCCTATTTTTACTGTGAATACGACGCTATTGGTTGCACCTACCTCCGGTTACTTGACTAAAAAAACAAAAAAAAAAAAACATAAAAAAATGAGAAATGAGGTACGGTTACTTTTTCGTGTTGTTGTCAGTTACACTAAGAACCGTGCAGGATAGTTTTTTAACCATTTGAAGGACGGATAACCGGTAACCAGCTATAAATCCTATTAGATAGATTTCTTAAGAAACCTGCATGTTTTAATGGGTACCATGATTCAACTTCTGAAAAATTTCAACATATCTTCGTGTTTCACATCCCCCAGATCCCAAAACCACCGTAAGTTCAAAAGTTTATATATATATATTTCACTTTCTTGTGGGCACAATATCTGCCGTAATTTTGCGCCAGTAACTTTTAAATTGATACATAAAACATATCGACTCAAATTCTTGGTCGAGCTCGTTAATGACCAAAATCGGACCATGGGGTAGAAATGGGAGAGGGGCTTTTTCAATAAAACAAAATATCGCTATAACTTTCTTATTAAGAAAAAAAAAATTATTTCATTTAAATAACCTACTTTTCTTTGGATAAGCGCCTATAACTTATCTAAGTAAAGTTTTTTGATATCACCAACCATTGGCCCACGGGGAGGAAAAAATGGCGTTTCGAAGACAAAATCATCACATCTCCCTTAATAAGCAAAGTATCAAATCGGTTTAAAGTGATAGTTAGTTCTCTAAACATTACCTAAAACTTTTGTCTGAAACAATTTTTGATATGTCCAACCCTTACGGCAAGGGATGACCAAAATGTTGCTAGAATTGTAAGAAGATAGGGCTTGTATGCTAAACATATGAAACATTTTTTTCATATGCAACCATTGTCCTATTGAATAAATTTGAAGTTTTTCTTAACTTAAAGGTCAAAATCTTTTTTATCCTCTACTTAGCACCCTACTTTTTAGCACCGGTAAAATCTACCTCCGCTTTCCGGCGTACTGAAAGTTTTCTTTAAGGTGGGTGCAGACTATTCTGAAACCCGCTTCAGATCAATTTTTCCAGTTCTGTGCTGACAAAACTGTTGCTCTGATGAAATAACAATACACTGATAGTTTTTATAACTTGAATAAGCTTTAATTGTTATTTATCAGTAATATTCTCACAAGCATGAGAATAAACACAGTCGAGCCCTGATCGGCTAGTTAATACATAAAATAAACTATTTTGTTAATTTTTAAAATTGTCCGGTGAATATATATTTTTAAATTTAAACACTAACTTAAAAGTATTATTTCTGTAAGCCGATCTAAGATAAATAATTTTACGAAAAAACATTTAATTTTTAAAATATATTAAAGGAAGGAATTAATGTTTAAATTAAAAATAATATAAAACACAAGTTTCACCATGCAACAGATTGTGTAATACCACCTGAGTTTATTTAATCAGTGAGATAGTAAATATATTATAGTTTTAATATTTTGAATTGAATGTTTTTAATTAAATTTTATAAAGAAACTTTCTAATGAATAAAATATTTCTGCATCAGTACGAAATATGATTAAAAAAAAACTCAAAAGTAGTAAATGAAAAAGATTATTTAAATAAATAAATATTTTGCCATATAATAAAAACACTTGGCTGACCTCCATGGCTGAGTAGATAGCATCTACCATTTCGTACGGAGGTCCCGGGTTCAAATCCCGGGCAGGTATAGGATCTTTTCATACGCTACCAATTTCTACCGGGCTAATGGCCATAGCTGTTGATCCCTCTCTTTCATAATATATATTATTTAAATCATATTATTTCATTACATTGTTTTTTTTTTGAATAATAAAAAAATATAAAAACACCAAGTAAATATTTCCTGAATTATTTAATGAGGGGATTATCAATTCCCCTTAAAGATAAAACGTTTACATTTTTTCAAAATAAAAATTTTAAATAATCGTAAAAGTTTTTAATTAAATTATATTTTTAGATTAATTAATGATTATTATATGTAAAGTTATTTCATTTTTATTAAAATGTATTTAGTAAAAGTTGTATTATTAAATCTTTTTATATTCATTAAATTAAAATATTAACTAATTATTTAAAATGTTATGTTTTTATTTTGTTGCCAGCCAATTATAACAATTTATTATTAATAGAAAAAATGATATTAGTAATTTATTTATTCCGTGTTGTAGCTACAAGCTATTAACTAATTACAGCTATCGTACATTTTATTAGGATTCGAGATGAGTTTAATATTTCATAAAAAAATTCAAAACCAGAACTTTACGAATGAAAGAAAATAAAATAGTTTTTTGTATTTCTTGACATAATGTGCGTAAGTATATAAGATCAAAGAGAAATTATGTTTGATTATTATGAATTAGAACGTTTATATTTACGATAATCAAAGATAACCATGAATACTAGTCAGAACAAAAATTTTAAATATATATAAATCATACATGCTGACATTCATTTGTGTAGCATGATTTCAGATTCTGTTTATAATTTATTTTATTTTATTTTTATTCTGTTAATAGTTTCCATAAAGTTTATAGTTATTCTGCGTACTAAAAATAGATTAAACAGCAACTGTACAGAATACGCATATCATACTCTCGAATGAATAAAATTTTGGTTGTCGACTAACCTTTTATTTTAAATTCTATCTCATTTATTCACAACATTCGTTTTAATAAAATGCCTAACTCCTTGATAAGAAGTCAGAAAGTACTTTAAAATTCGTAAGTTTTTAAAAAAGCAGTAGTTATACGTGTTAAATTTATCTGTTTATGAATTTTATAGTAGACTTATGTTAAATGACTTGGTTGTATGAATACTGAATTGTGTTGGTAAATAAATCTTGCAACACATATAAGTGAGATGCTATACTTCCTCTCACAGACGGGCAACGACATATGTCTTCGACTAATTGGAGTCGAAGATATGTCAGATATAAAAAAAAAATTCGGGGGAAACTGGCGAAAAAGATTCTGTCGCCAGGGGGTCGAATCGTGAACACGTGCAAGGCCAGGGAGGCAGCCTCTTTGTGGAGGGCGTTCGGGTTCAGCAGATGGCTGAGTCAGAACGTTCTGATGACGCATTGAGGACCCTCGAGGTTTGTGAGGTGAGCATGCGATTCAGCGGGTTATGCGTGGGGTGCATACTCGAACTCAGATCCAAGACGGACCCTGTCGGGAGATCAGCTTCAAGCTGCATTAAGGGGGAGGGGCTAGTCTTCAGCCAGGTACGTCACTTGAGACCGACCGAAGTAACATCCTGTAGGTCGTTACTGGTTGCTCTCAAGTGTTTAAATACAAAAAAAAGAATAAAGATATTCGTTACGATTCTTTCGACGTCAACTTGATTTCTATATTAGATCGAATTATAAGTTGCAAACTTAAAATCATTCACGTTTTACTATTAATGATACTTCTTATAGCAAATCGTCTGTTATGATGATGCTACGTATGTATCTTTATAAAACGATTTTTAACGAATTTATGAGATACATTGCTTAGGGATATCCGTATGGAAATTCTATTGCTTACGCAAGAAATATTGTGAAACATTAGAGATAGCAGTTACTTATAAGCTACCTATTTTGTCTCCGGTTTTACTACAAATTTATTGTAAATTGCTTATGAAATTTCTGACTCTGATTTAACCGATTTTGTCCCAAAGATCATAGAAAGTCAATACCACATCCTCCATCAAAAATTCATATTAATAAACCTCCACCTACAAGACATACAAAGGGAACAAGTTTATCTAGTCGTCTTCGAGTACTAACGCATATTATTTTTATGATTAGCTAAACATAAATAAACACTCATTAATCTCGTATAAAATGCGTCATAATTCTCTTAATTTTAAACATTTAAAATTTTTAATAATAATAATTTATATTTTATTATAATTATTTAAACTATTTTTAAAGTAATTGAACATATATGAAAGGAACTACCGTAATTAAAATTGTATTGATCTATTTCAATTATTAATATCGAATGAAACGAATCAAATTTAATTAAAATCATAGCTTTCCGGAAAATATAACATATTAATTGAATTCAGTTTAAGGGCTTTTGCGTTTGTTTCAAAACTAATTTTTTCCAGTTATTCTTGCAGGCTTAGACAGGAAGTTTTTCGATTAAGTTAAAATAAAAATAATAAATAATTTTCGTAGATTGCTACAAAACTTTCATTCCTTTCAGAGATAATATTTGTCGTCATTGTCATTTTTCTATAATATTATAGTTTAGTTTTATATGTAACTCAATTGTTATAATGGTTGTTTTAAATATTTCGTTGATATAAAAAAATAATAATTTTTATGCCGATCCAAATTAGGATTAATATTTTAACGTATTTTTCGGTTGTATTTCAGTTAAATTATAATTTTATTAATAATTTAATAATAATTATCATTTTTTAATCACAATTTTAATGAATACTAGACAATGGATACCGACGTACTTTTAATGGTTGAAGTTCAATTAGCCACACATCTTAGGAATGGTCGGTCTGAGTCTGTACAAGACTACACTTCATCTACATGTTATACATATAAATCATCATCTCATTGGGCCCTGGGGGTGTTAGTAATTGTTTACTACATGCACACTAGTAAAAAAATAATTATTATTTTACAAAAGTACTTGAATAGTTTCGTCTTTTACTACTACTGAATTATTTAAATTTGTAATAGCAAGACGGTATACCACATCATCTTCCATCCTGTTTTCTAAGCATCTTACAAATACGTTCTTGTATGAATTACAATTATCTTAAATCTATTTCCGGAGAGAAATTATATATACTATCTACTAAGTATTTCTGAAATACACTACTGAATCTTCTTAGAAGTACAAGAAACATCGACTACTTACTTCAAAAATGTAAACATCGTCCGAGAAGAAAGACCACTAGTTCATAGCATAATCGGATTTTGCATCTACTATAAACTATTATAAAGAAAAACTCATTGAAGTTATGATACAATAATAATTAAATTCCAGCAATGAAGATTTAACTACCGTGCAGAGTTATTATAGAAAATTCAGTAAATTAAAATCCGATGAAATAAAATTTTGCTTAATACATAAATTTTAAAAAAAGATTCAAATAATTTCTACTTGTTTTTTGTTTTCCGTAGAAGAAGGAAAAAGCTCTGTCAGTCCCCGCCAGGCCAGCTCTGAGGGCAAGTGCGGGGCTTTCTCCTGCTAAAAAGCCTCCACCTCTAGTCACGCAGGAGACAGATTTAATCCACGTGGTATATACACAGCCCATACGCAATCACCCGTGCGCTCTTGTCACCGAATTAAAATGATCCCCAGGGGATCATCGGCGAACGACGACTCCGAGGAGCCCTCGCTGACCACTCACTAAGACTGGCCGCCCACAGCCTTCCGGCATAGGTCGCTCCACCTGAGTTGAACTGCAGTCTTCCAGCCTGTCTGTTCCTCTCCACTGCTACCTTGTTTCGAATTATCGCTGACACCGGAATCGTTACTCTCGTCCAAGCATCTCTGTCATCCAACATCACAATTATGACATTACCCACATTTGCTACGCCGTGGCCTGTCATAGCGACCGAAAGTCTTCTCCATCTGGTGCAAAAAAAACACTACGTGTTCCGCCGTATCCTGCTCCCCACAAACATAGCAGCATCTCGTGGTACTCCTACTCATACGGTATCTTGAAAGCTCGGTACGGGTGAGCTCGTAATTGGTATCACGGTGCTTTCGTTCTACCCAGCTCCTGACGTCACTGATTAGCCGGTGGGTCCACCTTCCAGTCTCCGCCACATTCCACCTGTTCTAAGCTCTGAACATCTCGTGGACAGCCATTTTCCTCTCTCTCACCGAACCAGTAGAATATCTCATACTGGCCTGCAGATCAATCGGTACCTTCGTTGTTGAATATCAAGTTAACTTTAGGATTTTCTTACACAGTTTATAATGTAAATTTATATTATTTAAAAAAAAAAAAAATAGAAATGTATAATTGCAGAAATTTTCAAGGTATTATTATGACTTTCACAAAAAAATACTTTTAAAAATAAGTACTTAAAAGACATATTTATCTATTAACTTTATACAGAGTGTATCACGAAGTTCTCTCGAGACTTTCATAACCTATTATACTGGTAAAAATAAAGAACAAAGCTCATATAAAGATATGTCCTGAAATCGTTTACAAGTTACTGCTTATGAAAGATAAGTTAAAAAAAATAATTAGCTAACGAATAATTAGCTAGAAAGAGAAGTTAATTAAGGAACAGCATTAGTGATTATTTATGGTATTTAATAAGAAAAATCGAATAAAATAGGTCCTAGAAACGTATCTACAGTAAATTTTTAGAAATTTTTGGTGAAAACATATAAATTGGGGTAAAAACCCTATTTTTTATGTTTTACATACAATAACTTTGTTAAATGACTAATAAATACATAAAAATGTTTAAAAAACTTGTAGAGAATGTAATCTTGAATAAAAACAAAAATCAAATTCTTTTTTGGCGACGTGAAAATTCGGTAAAAAAATGAGGTAAATTGGTAACGAAATTAACTCTTAAAAATTGCTGTCCAAAAATATAATAAAAATATGGAAATTACACAAGAGTAACCCAAAAGTAAATAAAAAAGTTTACTGTAAACCGTACTGTCCGCGAAGATTTTCTTTGAATTTTAGTTTAATACGATCAGTTTGCCATTGAAGTAATTCCATACTTTACAACTGAGGAATACTATAATGTGGTATTAATTTTGAGTGTGTAATGCTACAGATGCTGAAGCAGAATATGAAATACAGTTTCGGAATCGCAAGACCACATCACAACACAATTAGCGCAAGACTTTTCGCAGTCTTCGGGAAACAAATGTGTTGTGGGAACTGCGTGTGAGGCTAGATGCGTAAGGTGATGCAAGCACCTTGTTTGAGGCTAAAACAATCATCACCATCAACTGGTAACAAATGAGATGCCCCTGAGGCGCTGTTTTGTGAGGTGCAATTGGGTGCTCTTATAATATCTCTGCAAACAATCGTCCGATTTTAAAAATTCAAACGAAGTATTTGCTAGTATAATACAAATGAAATCAAACCAGAACAAAGATTAACTGATATACTCAGAAAAATCGGGTGGCATGCAACTGTCTTTGTAGAATTTGATGACAGTATGATTAGAGGTAAAGTTCCCACGGGAGCCCATTATTATTAAACACACATTTTTTTAATTTATTTAACGTAAATTTTATTCTGATATTTTTGTAATATTATACGTTCGATTGATTTGAATCATTCAGTTCAAACCCAGCTAACAAAGAAATAAGAGGCTCACAGTTCACAGTTCCTTAATTCAATTCGTTAATGTTTGAGCGTCAACCGGAAAATCTCCACTATGCCTCACATATAAAAAATATTTTCGACAGTTGTATAAAAACAGTATATTCCGTTAAGAAAAATCAAGTTATAACAAGTAAAAATAAGAAAAATTAAGACTTTTTGATATTTTATATATATATATATATTTTAGACCAGCGATGTAGAATTCAGTAGAATAAATTCAAGATAATCTTGAATAAAAAATTTAAAAATAGAACTATGTTTTTCTTACAGTAAAATCTAACTGCGTAGTAGAATTTTTAACAGAATAAGTAAAGGTTGAACTGACGTAAAATAAGAGGAGTCAAAGAGAATGAGAGACAATGTTGTTAATAAAGTAGACACAGTTTGAAGGGTAGTGAGGTGGTTGGGGTTGGACACGATGAAGTACAGAAGCGGTAACGTTGTAGGAAATAATCAAGTTGAAGGATTGAAGAGTTCGTCTCAGTTACTGTACTCTGTACCTAAACTTGTGTTGAGTGCGCATATTCCCTAACACTGTTCCCTTTTATATATATATATATATATATACCCTGTCCTTTAAATTTGTCTAAGGTAGGCTACAGCCACCTCTTGAACACGTTACATTACATATAAATATAATACATATTGCATAACACTGAATATTCTCTCATCTTGCAATGTTTGATACATAAACAATTTATTATTTGTAATTTACTTATATTACTTTTAAACAAAATATGTTTTGTATAGTTATGTAAATATAAATTATAAAAAAAATCAACCATGATTAAAAAAATAAAGAAGATCATTTAAATCTTGTATTAATATGCATATGGACTTTAACTCTCCCCCCTCATTCTCAATCTCTCACTCTCTGGTGTATGTGTGTGTGTGTGTGTCAGTTTCCTCCCATGTTGCTTATCTTAACTTACATAATTCCATACACTTTCATTGGCCGATACTTAATTAAAATAAATGAAGCAGTTCAACATTTGTCAAAAAACTCGCTACATAAAAATTCAAATACTTCAGTGTATTACATAAAAATTTATAAGATGATTAGAGACTTTTCCTACTGATTTTTTCAAAGATTTACGTAATTTACAGAGGAAAAAAGTTTTCAACTTTTTTTTATTACTTACGTTCTACAGTGAATACGTTAACTCGTATAACACGGAACTAAAAGAAAAAGAAAATATGCTATAGTAGATGGAAATATATAAAAAATTCTGTACTGAATTGAATCAACTATAATGAACTCTATTCAAAAGTACAACAAAAATATGAAATTGGTAAAAATAATCTCCATTAGAATTGTGTAATTTTTAACATGGAATGTCTATAATAAAATTTTGTTAACTTAAATGAATCGTTTTTGTATTTAACATTTTTTTATTTTAATATTTCGTTTGGTCCATGAAAAACATTTTCTTTCGAATTCGGCCACGCCTGTTCTAGACACATATCTTGATCCTGCGTTGTTTCCCTTACGATTGACATAAAAGCTCTCGACACCTTGAATCTATTACATATACACATATGTAGACATGCCTATTAAATTACATATACACATTTTTAAAAGTACAAAAAATTTTATTTCACTAATAACGTCTGATTTTTTTCATATTTCTTTTTTTAAAGTTACTACTGAATAATTATTTATTGTAAAAAGATTTTTACAATCACGGGTTAATTATTATTAATAAAACAATACATTTAAGTTACAAAAAAAGAAAAGGAGGTGAAGTCGGATTTAAAGAGATGTGCGTTTATATTAAAAGATCCAAACATTTGATTGAGCTATAACCCTGGAACAAATAAAAATAAGTACCCCTTATGATATATCGTTGAAAAGCACTCAATGAGGGCTTATTACTGCACTTACGAAGAAGTCCAAAATTCATATTTTTCTTTTGGACTTTTCGGTTTTTTGACCACCAATGGTTCAGTCAATTCCAATCAAAAGGGGAAGTGCACAACTAGATATTACAAGAGTCCTAAATCCAAAATTTTAACATACTACGGTTCAGTTATGCGAGAGATATACGTACGTACATAATAGATACATACATAACATACTTACGCACAGAGTCACACCTAAACTAGTCAAAATGGATTCTGGGATGCTCAAAATTAATACTTCCTTTGAAATCTGAAAACCGAAACTTTTCACGATCACAAAACTTCCTTTAATTCGTACAGGAAGTAAAAATGTTTACACGGGTTGGTCTAGTGGTAAACTCTCATTGTTTTTATGGGAATATGAATATTAGACCGTGGGTACCGTTGAATTGCAATTAACTATACGGTCGCCCTGAGAACAAGACATTACCCGGTAGAGTTACATTACAGTGATAAGTCTCTAGTGGCTTAAAATAGAAATATTAAAAAATAAATAAATAGTACACGCAATGAGTATACGAATATTATTATAATTTATAATGTATAAAAGCAAACAATTTTTGTTGTGCCGGGAAATAAATTTAAAGCCAAGTAATTAAATTTAACGTCTGTTGAAAATTATTACTGAATGTTAATCATTTCAAAATTAGTATTTGTTTTAAAAAAATAAGAGAATAAGGTTCTATATTACTTAAGTTTTTGCATTTTTCAAATAATTATATGTTTCTTCTGTTTTTATCTCAACCTTCTTTAATTACATTAATATACATAAAAATAATATCAGATGTGCTAATTATTTTTTTTCTTACGAGATCCAACTAGAAAAGAAAAAATAATTTTAAATTCAATAGTTTTATTTATTTCTAGCTGGTTTTAATCCTTAGTTATTCTAAATACATATGAGATTAATTAACTCAAAATACAAAACATCGAGGGTAAAACGTACTTCTAATTATGAAAATCTATCTCAGAGAAAACACTATTAGTAATCTGCGCGGTATTGCTGTGGAAGAAAATCTGATAAAAACAAAATGGGAAGTAACGAACACAAAAAACTTTTATTATATTATTTATTTTATAAAACATGTATAGGGCAAAATGAATTATTCATTCTGCGACTTCTAAGTATGAATAATACATACGAAGGAGATTGGAGAAGAGTTTATAATTACAAGCGATTCAACAACGTTAAAAAAGACTTGAAAAAAATAAATTTCTGAAAAATGTATGTGGTATTCTAAATATTGTTGATTCAAGAAAAACTGAATTTTTAACATTTTTTCATTTAAAAAATAAATCTGTATTGGAATTAATTTTGCGGAAAAACTGTCTACGAAAAACTCTCTTTAGTCGTAAGTAATAATTGCTAACCTAACCGCAAAAACTCAATTCACTTATAATACTCGTTATTGGATAATCAGTTACAGAAATAAGAAAATTCGTACGTCGGGTTTACTAAGAAATGTTTACAGTGAAGAGTGTTTTTCGTTTCCTATTAAGGGATCAACTAAAGTGTACAATATTTGGTACAAAAGGCACAAACATACTGAAAGTACATTTCTCTGACTGGAATGATGCTCACTGCACAGCCAGTCCCTGTAATGATCGGATTTTATTCATTCACCTGATTTTCTTAATTATTGATGGCGTAATAAGTTGTCATATCATTTCAGGGGGTTATTTATTTATAATGACTTTTTATAACTGTATTGATTTATGACTTAACAACTGTAAACCTAATCAAAATGGTAACGGTATAAGTTGAATAAAATAGAGAAACCGTATAAAACAAGACCGGTATAACAGACCTGAGTAACGGATTCCTACCAATTAAGAAGAAAGTCGTAGAAAATATAATAATGGGAGGAATCCAGAAAGGGGCTAAAAGGAACCCTTTTAGTAAAGATAACAGGTCCTTTTAACAATGGTCTTCTGTAATACTGCCCACTCACACTAAATGGATGTTGTTACGTGAAAAGAGTTGCCGGACCCAGTTCAGAAATACGTGGTAAACTATGAGGTCTCAGGCGATCATTTCCACGCTTTGAGTCGGGTCCGGTCCGGCTGGTAAAGAGGAAAGGAGTATAAATACACTAGAAAGACCAGTTGAGTCTAAGTGAGATGTTATGACATCAGTCTGCGAGGAATCTGCGAGAGAGTGCTACGGTAGAGGAGTTAATACGCGAGTTTGAAGCGAGATTATTCTGCGAGGAGGTCAGTGAAGAATCGAATTTATAGTGCAGGTTCGACGCAATTAAAATGACGTTACCAGTAATTCCAGTACATTAAAACAAGAAACGGTTCGTTGAGTTAGTGTTACACTGTGAGAGATATGTTACAAGACTAGTGGTTAAAAGCGTTCACTAGCGGTCATGCTAATGTTTTTTGTCAGTGGGACTGAGTTCTGTTTTTCAATATTCAACTACCAGTGACTAAATCCTGGTGATTACTTTGTTTTGTTTACCAATAAATTGTCATTATCTAAATCTCTCAATATCAATCTCTCAATATCTTGACTGAGCCACGATCACGCGACAACATAATAAATGGTCAAAAATGAGCCGCCATTTTCACCACATATCTTGGCAAGTTCTGTATTGCTTTGTTGCTTTTATTAGTTCTTCAAGGCTGACCTTAACCTGAGAAACTTAGCAGCTCAGCAGCATCCATAAACCGGACTATTAATTCCTCACGAGAATGTATTTTTGTTTTATTTACAATAATTTTCATCCACTAAGAGTCATAAAAATCTAAAGACCTGGTGATCTTGGTACCTAGGAATGTAGACCTTCTTTGTCAATCCATTTCTCAGGAAAATTATATTTAACCGGTCAAAATAACAGCACGAGAAGTTGGAAGGCGCGCCATCGTGCTGGAAGAATAGTTTGGAGTGTCAGTGTTAGAGAAACGTCTTCAAGAAGCAGCGGCAATTCTTCTTGAAAAAAGTAAAAGTAGACCTCAGCATTTTAGCGACCAGATAATATTAACGGTCCAAATAGCCGACTGTGAAGAAGACCGCATCATACATTGAAGATAAATAGGTGTTGAAAATTGCCTTCCACCGTTTCCTGAGGATTTATTTTTTCCCATGAATGCTGATTCCATCCTTGGCTCTTGTAGTGAAAGGTTGTGTTTTGTTGTGCTCTGTGAATTGTCAGTTGTAACCAGTCCAGCCAGGTGTTCAACAGTTCTTCTACCTGCGTCGCCAGACAATGTGAGAAGGGTCTGCTAGGACATCAGCCGGGCGGCCAGCTACCTGGACTACAGGCCAGTCACATTAAGAAAAGGATAATCCTTTTCTTAATTTTACTTTTATACTATTCAATATTTCTAATAATGTAAAGTGAACTCTTGTAGTCATTGTGAATACGTTAAGTAAATAGCCTATTATTATAGGACTATTGTGCTACTTTTAAAATAATTTTATTTTTTAATTGATTTTCTTGTCAGTGATTTTATTTTACAGCAAGTGTAGATTAAGAAGTGTAAATTAAGTTTAATTTTAATTTTTAAATTTTTCTTCCTTATTTTCCTCAATGGAAGGAAAAATAAGGCCTCCTCCACCCCGTTCTCCCACCACGGAACTGTCCGACGGTGGAGAGGAAAACGGGTCTGGCGCTAGGAAGCGCCAGAAACGCCGGGACTCCGCGCCTCCTATGGAGGCGGAGCCCGTAGCGGGCTGTAGCAAGGCTGCAGCAGCCGCCAACTCGCAGGCTGATGATGGGGCCCCATCACAGCCTGCTACCGTCAGGCGGGAGAAAATCCCGCCGATAATGCTGGACTGCCCGAAAGAGTGGCCAGCATTGGCGAGGGACATAAAGTCGAGGATTGGGGGGCGCCTGGTGGCTAAAAGCACCGGGCTCTCGATAAGGCTGCAGCTGGGCAGCGAGGCGGATTACCGGGCGGTGCAAAGTTTTCTGCACTCGAAGGGAATCGCCTTTCACTCCTTTCAGCTCCCGAAGGACAGGGAGCTGAAGGTGGTTATACGGGGGATCCCCTATGGGGCTGCCCCGGAGGAAGTAAGGGAGGAACTGACCTCCCTTGGCTATGAGGTGGTTTCGGTTAAGAAGCTCCTCACAAGGGACGGTCGGGAAACCCCGACCTGCCTAGTGGCCCTTAAGAGGACCCCTTTGGCCCGGGCCATTTATGACCTTGGCAGTATTTTTTACTGCAAGGTCGCAGTGACTGCATTTGTGTCACGAGGGGGGCCACCCCAGTGCCACAGATGCCAGAAATTTGGACACTCGTCCAATTACTGCCAGAGGGCCCAGCAATGCGTAAAGTGTGGTGGAAACCACGACACTTCTGCCTGCGTCAAGCCGCGTGAGGAACCAGCCTCATGCGTCAACTGTAAGGGGCCACATCCGGCCAATTACAGGGGCTGCCCCTATTATAAGGAGCAGACAAACAAAGTCAAGGGACTTAAAAAGCCCGCGACTTTGGACGGCCGCAGCTGGGCCCGTGTTGCCGGTGGGGGAAAAACAGTCCCCAAACCGGAGGTGCCGGCACCCGTGGCCAAAGCGGTCGTGAAAAAAGGGGAGGTAACCTCCCCAACACCCGCCAAGCCAAAACCGGCGGCAACCACCAAGAAGGTGGTAAAACAAAAGGCGGCGACAAAGCCGGCCCCGGCGAAGAAGTCCAAGCCTTCCTCGACGGGAAAGGCAAAGCCGGCCCCGGCGAAGAAGGCCAAGCCTTCCTCGACGGGAAAGGCAAAGCCTGCTCCGGCTGGGAAGGCCAAGCAGGCTGTTAAAAACACCGCGGCCCCTGTGGCCCCGCGCCCCACCAAAAGGGCGGCCGCGCCAAAAGGCACCCCCAGCGGCAATCCGAAACCGGCTACCCCGTTGGAGACCACTGGCATGGACTTCCTGTCGCAGATGACAGTGAAGGATATTCTGCCAGATATCATGATGGTTTTGCCACGCCTGCTCCAGGCAAAATCTCTCAAGGACTGTATTCAGTCCTTAATAGAGTGCCTCATGGCTGTACTGTCAAGGTATGGTTAGGCCCACCCTCAGACTCTTGCAGTGGAACGCCAACTCAGTAGTAGGCCGGACGGAGGAACTATGCCGTCTGGCCGAGGATCTACTGATAGACGTGATACTGTTGTCTGAGACGTGCTTGAACCCAAACAAGCAACTGACCCTTCGGAACTATTTTACATATAGGACGGATAGGCCAGTTCGACCCGGATCTCGCACCTCTGGTGGAACTGCGGTTTTAGTCCACAGACGCCACATGCATACGCGCGTTGTTCTTCATACAAACGTGATGGAGCAAACGTGTGTGCATGTGGAGCATCTGGGCACGGTGTATCGGCTGGTTTCGGCTTATAGCAAGCCGAACGACGCGGTAACCGGCGCAGATCTGGATGCCGTGCTGGAAAATTGGGATGGGCCCGTGATACTCATGGGCGACCTCAATGCCAAACACGTGTCATGGAACAGCATTCTGACAAATCCGAATGGCAGATTGCTGTACGAAAGGGCGAGAGCCCGCCGCTTGGTCGTCGTAGGCCCTGAGGTGCCCACGTTCGTGCATCGCTCAGGCAGATCTAGGCCTGACGTGCTGGATATCGCAGTCATGAAGGGGGGTACCCTCCCATTCATGATTGAAACGATAGAAGACCTCAGCTCGGACCATTCCCCTGTCCTGTTGGAACTAGGTCAGGCAGGGGGTGGCCGAGATCCCCCGCCTATACCCCGAAGGTCAGTCAACTGGAAAAGGTTCTACGAGACCCTCCAGCGGGAGTACAGGCCGGTAAATCCTGAGCTCCTGAACACCCCGGAGGAAATCGACGACACTGTCGGGCGCGTCACGTCGTCAATGACCGAGGCCCTGGCAGGCAGCTCATCGGCCAAAACTCGAGCAGTTGTTCGAAACGACCTCCCTCCTCATATCTCCGAAGCCATAACGGAGAAACGACGACTGAGGAGGAGATATCGAATCACCCTGTCCCCCGCTGATAAGCGGGCCTTTTATAATCAAACGGACAGGGTAAAACAACTGCTGACAAGCCATCGAGAGGATTCGTGGAACGAATACCTCGCCTCGGTCTCTGACGACATCTCCTCGGTGTTCAGGTTGAACAGGAGACTGCGAGAAGGGAAGAAGCCTCGCCATCCGGTTGTGGGGCAGCGAGGTTTTCTTGCATACTCGGAGGCGGAGAGGGCCGAGGTATTCGCCGATACCTTGGAGGAGCAGTTCACTCCAAACCCCCCTCCCTCCCCGAACGACGAGCACACAACCGAGGTGGAATCCTTTCTTGTAGATTATTTCTCACAGGTGGAGGACGCCCCTCTAGAGATTGACCAAGTCACTGAAGCGGAAGTTTCCGCAGCCATTAAGGCCACAAGCCCCGACAAGGCCCCGGGTGTCGACGGGATCAGCGCCCGTGCATTCCGGAACATACCGGCCTCCGTGATTACAGCAATTTCGGTGATATTCACGTCCATTTTGTACGTTGGATATTTCCCGGATTGTTGGAAAACGGCCAAAGTCGTATGTTTACCCAAACCGGGGAAAAGTTTACTTTTCCCACGGAATTATAGGCCAATCTCCCTGTTACCGGTATTGTCTAAGTTGTTCGAGAGGATTTTTCTCGAAAAACTGAGGCGATACATGGAGGGAGAAGTGCGGCCCGAGCAATTTGGGTTCAGGGAGGGTCACTCAACCACCCTCCAACTGGTAAAAATAATAGACGACCTTGTCGGAGGCCTGAACAGGAAACGGGTGACTGCAGCCGTTTTTCTGGATGTGGCCAAGGCCTTTGACAAAGTTTGGCATAGCGGGCTGCTTTATAAGCTAGCGCGATCGGCGATCCCGTACCGCTATGTCAGACTGATGCGGTCATATCTGCTAGACCGACATTTTGTCGTGCGCGTAGGGGAAACGATTTCCTCTACCAGAGAAATAGCCGCTGGGGTTCCCCAAGGAGCAGTACTTTCCCCGTTCTTGTACACTTTGTACGTGAACGATATGCCGCTGTCGGAAGGGGTCAAAACGGCCCTTTACGCAGACGACACGGCATATTTCTACGAATCCGCAAATGTGGATTACGCGGTCCGGAGGCTCCAAAGGCAGCTGGACTTAGTGGAACCGTGGCTCGACATGTGGAGAATCAGGGTCAACGGTGAAAAATCGGTGGCCGTGATGTTCACATGCAAGACACGTAAACCGACCAGAGAGCTGGAAATCTCAGGGGAGAAAATCCCTTTTGAGAAAACAGTTAAGTACCTGGGGGTGGTGTTGGACAGGCGGCTTACCTTCGGCGAACATGTAAATTATGCGACCCGGAGGGCTAAGGCCGCCAGAGCCTCGCTATACCCAGTGCTGAACAGTGCCAGCCCGTACCCACTGGCAACTAAGCTCCTCATTTTTCGGCTGTACGTACTGCCGATTCTAACATATGCTTACCCGGCATGGGGGGCAGTGTTGAGCTCCTCGCTTCAAAAGAAGATCGAGGCCGTCCAAAACATCGCGTTGCGGACGATCTTTGGAGCTCCGTGGTTCGTCAGGAACGCCACTCTCCGATCTGATGCGAGATTTCAATCCGTGTCCGAGGTGGGGGTGGCGCAGGCGCGCAGACTGTTCGGGAGAGCGGCTGTGTCCGAACACAGTCATCTTCGGGACATCTGCCGAGAGGACCCAACTCCGACAGTTGTAAGGAAGCGGCCTCACGCCGTACTGGACGAACCACCGTGATGGTGCGGTGCGGTAGCCGAAAATCGACAAACCAGGCTTAGGGGCCTCCATATCGCATGAGCCATAAACGGAATAGTGCGTCAGACGCGTTTCCGGGGTCGCGAGTGAAAAGTTTTCGCGAGTTATATAGTTTGAAGACGTCAAACACGGTAAGTCGCGCATAAAACAAAAACGCGGTCTAAATTTAAAAAAAAAAAAAAACTTACAGTAAGACAAAATATCCCAGCAATTGCGACTCCTCCGGAAAAGGGGACGCATTGCTCGCTCCTTATAGCTAGTGCCCCGTTGTGGCGTATTCCTGCTAGCCTATTAAAGAGTTAGCACCGAAAGGACTTCAGTGGACGGTCTGAAGGGGAATTACGTCGGGAGGACAGGCTTTATAAGCCTAGCCTTCCGCGGTCGGCCCATGAAATGGGTTCGATAACGCTGGTTTAACAACGGATTGGAATGCAATTAAATCCGTCTTAAATTCACTAAAATAATAATAGACAAAACTTGAAAAATTAGATCCGAGATTAAAAAATAACCCTTTTAAAAACAAGCCCGATTAGAATGATCCAGCAGCAAGGGACTCTGTCCAGGTTCTGCGATAAAGTAGGGAGTAATAGACTCCTGCCAACTTTGCATTCCATTCCATGAATGCTCATCGGGTAAGTTGTTGACGCCATCTCGAATGAAATTTGCCTCGTCGGTAAACAAAACATATAGACTTGTCGATTTGTTTACCACCGATTGCATAACTCCAAGCGAAGCGGATCGTCTCCTGGGAGTAGATGTTGAACTCTTTATGTTAGAATAAAACTTATTTTGTATATGTGTATTCGATTAAATATCGAATGTGAAATTCTGATCCGCTTACAAGGACATCGTGTGCTAACACTTGCGTTGAACCGCATTGATCATAATTTCATCAATCACAGCTTTTTGTTGGACAGATCGTTCGTACTAGCTACGAACAATTTATTCGTACTAGCTACGAACGATTATTAATTACTCGTTAACATTATTATTAATGTTTCCTGAAGATTGTTATATTTTCCGCTTATTGCTTTGGGATCTGGACCGGCGATACAGAAAACATTTTTCATATTCTACTTCAGCAGCTGTAGTATTACACAAACCCAAAATCAATGCCATATCAGCGTATTTCTCTGATGCAAATATGTACGGCATTACTTCAATGACAAACCGATCTAGTTCAAAATAAATTCACAGAAAATCTTCGCTAACGACAGCACAGTTCACAGTACTCGATGTTCTAAATGTATCTTACAGAATGATTAAACATTAATACAATCTTGCCCATTGTTGATCAGCTGTTGTTATTTTATTGTCAACTTTGAAGTAATAATTTTAAAAATAATTTATATTATTTCTGTCATTAATAAAAATAAGCTTTAGTTATTTATTTCTATTTTACAGTTGTTTTGTAATTTTCAGTTTTTTTTTTAAATTGAATAATGTACTGTTTCTAATCTAATATTGCAAACGTAATAATGTACTGTTTATATAAAGTTCGAATCTTTCTAACTTTTCTTCGTTTTATTCAAGTTTTGTTTCAAATTTTTATGTCTTTACCATTAATTTTTCAAATTTATTTACTTCAAGCATAAAATTTTACCCTAATTTATTGGTTTTCACACCACATTTCTCAAAACCTACTGCAGGTACGATTCTGAGACATAAGAACCATAAAAACCCAAGAAATCGCTAATCTTGCTCATTAATTAATGTTCGAAAAATTTCAATACGATCTGATTTCACCGGGGTATCTGAAATCCGAGGTAAATCTTTAATTAGCTGTAAATCGCAAAAGAAGAAGTTCAGGATATTTATATGAATTTTTCCATTATTGTTATTTATTACTACATGTAAAATAGGTTATGAAAGTACCGGAAGAATTTCGTGATACACTAAGTATATGTTACATTGATAAAAAGCGTATTACATGAACATTTAAAAATTTCCGGTTATAAAAAAATAAATTTTAAAAATATTTTTATTAAAGCAATGTCGAGCATATAATCTTTTTACTTAGAAACGATTAAGATAAATTAATATTATTAGTGTGTTCTGTTGCTGCTGTTTACCCGAAAATATTTTGTCAAAATCAAACCTGTCGAAGGATTATTATATTGACACAACTACAATAAAGGATAAAAGGTTCTCTTTTACATTTCAAACGTTCGGGTTCAAAGCTTAAACGTATATCAGTTCCATGTTTATTTAAATTTTTCCTACTTTATTTAAATTTTTCTATCTTTCCTTTTTACTTGATCTATATATATTTTAATATATATTTAATTTTGAATGTGAGAACACTAACAAACTGTAGGTACAACAGACTTGAAATTTTACAAGTTACTTTAGCCTGTTAGTTGAAATTATACCGTATTATAATTTGTTGTTTTTATTGTCGTTAAATAATCAGGATTTTAAAATATATTGAAGTAAGATGATCATCGACAGGATACTATACATTTGTTGTAAAAACAATTAAAAGTTGACAATTACAAATTACTTAAAAACTAAAACCTAGAAATGTAAAAGTACATTTTAAAACGAAAAATCTGTAACGTATGCTAAAAGGGAAATAAAAACCACAGTGGAAAAACTATTAAAAAAGCAACTTAAAACAATTACCATTCGGCATAAGCCAAACAGTATACTCAGTCGACAAACACCGTGTAAATAATTAAATTCTTGAATCAAGATGCACGGCCTTTATATATCGCCAGACAGTCGATTACATCATTGCATTGTTCCCAATCATCGCTTGTCAGCCCCTAGTTTAATCTTGTGACGTAATGCCGCATAACAGATACGATCGACAAGGATTGGTACACTGTTAGTTGGCAGTCGCAGCGAGCACAAAGGGGAGGATTTGTTTGCATCATCTGATATACATGAGTAAGCCTAGTGTTCCCTATTCCCAAACGGCAAATAATAACCTCCTCTCGACGGTTATTTCTGCATGAGGAACTGCACGGTGATACAGTGTACCTAATTAGAGGAAGTTTATTGTTAATTCCATTCCATTCAATTTGTCATTCACCGTAAACTACCCGCTAGAGGAAACAGAGTATCTTTTTTAGAAGCAACGTAATTTTTAAAAGTAGGCTGGAAACAAGCCTCTATTGCCAAACTATCTGCGCGCTTATTGCCTAAAATTCCAATATCGCTGGGGATACAGCAGAACCTCATTATTGTATTACATATTACTTATTATTGCTAAATAACAGATTGAATCTCACAAAGGGTGTCTGGAATAAGATTAATGATTATTATAAAAAAGTATCGATGGTAATTTAGAAAAAAATTTATTAATTATTAGGGTAAGAAAAAGAGACGTTAAGTTTATTTTTGGCGTAATATTTATAGTTTTAAATAGCAAATGGAATTTCAACTGGGATGTCATTATTGGAAATATAAATTTTTTTGATTAAATGTAAGAATTAACTACAAAATTATTATTTAAATAACATCTATTAAAACTTTATTAGTTGGTTTGTTTTTCTTTTTTTTGCGACGATATACAGAGTAATATGTCATAAATAGATATAAAAATTTGTAGGACAGAATAACCCTACCTTAGGAGGGGTTGTTTTGTTGAATAAAAGGTATAGAATATGACCAATTTATTTTTCCCATAAAAAATACATAATAAAATATAGATTGACTTATGAGTTTGAATAAAATATAAGTCAATAAGTGTATTACGAAATTCAAGTAATTGCATAAGGTATGACTGTTACTGGAAAACGAAAATAAGAAGTTTTAAAAGATATATATAGGTATACCTATGTAATAATAGAACACCTTCAAAGTTAGTATAGAAAATTCAAAATTTTGCTAGTATAAACTACTTTTTTTTAAATTTCAAACCTTACACTAAATTTTAACTTACAACTACTGCAAGCTAAATCAATTACTACTCTTGAAATTTATGTTGTTTCTTAAACTTTATTTCTAACTGGGGTAAAGAAAACTATATCGATTACATTCAGTTGACTGAGGTCAATACCCTGGGAAAAAATTAGGGGACAAACATTTAATAAAATATCATATACTATATTAAAAATAAAATTATCAATTATAATTTTTGTTATAAGTGTAAAAAAAAAACTAAGAAACAAAGCATATGATATGTAATTAATAAGATTGACAAATACTAGTATAATAGTTGATGTTGCATACTTACTCAAAAGTATCATTTTTATTGTACAATGTTATATGATGTGATTAAAAAATTCATAAAACACAACACTTTACCTCAGAATATCGTTTTCAGACGATTAATGTAATGAATTGATAGAGCAAATAATGAATAACACAGGAAGTAATAAAAAAAGAAAAGAAAAAAGTGAAAGTGGGGTATACATCGATCGATTGAAAGAAAAAAAAATTTAAGTTTTTAACCAAGCTTTTAAGAGAATTAACTGCAAGGCATCCAACTTAAGGTAAACACCCTAAAACTGTATAATATCGTACATAATTTGACCACTTTAATACATTTTGTTTCCTAGTCAACTTCAGCCAAGGAAAATAAACCATTAGCATAAGACAATATAAAACGCTTTTAGCAAAACATAATTTAATGCACAAATAGTGAGAACGTAACATAATGCACAAACATAGTGAAATTATCAAACGTAGCAGCTAATACAATAACAACCCTTTGATTATTGCATTATTAAACGAGACCAATTCCAACGCTTTACTCGTAGCGTTTATGTCACGAGATCATCATTATAGAATGGATAACTAGAATTGAACATAATAATCAACTATTATTCAAGTGGCTATAAGAGTAGGTTAATTGCAGTCGCTTCTTCGATATAGTATTAACTACCGGTTTAAGTAAATTTAAAAACACATTATTTTATGTTTATACATTATTATGTATAAACATAAAATATTTATATTTTATATATATATTTATATATATATATGTGTATATATATACATGTATATAAAATAATGTTTAAGTAAATTACATTTTTTTTTTAAATTATCCTGTATACAAAATTGTCTATGCTACATTGTCTTTTAATTATCCTATATTAAAGTGCATTTTTTTTTTGGCAGTCGCGTGTTTTAATTTATAATATTTATCTACATTGTTTGACCTCATATGATACGATGACTAAAATACGTGAATTAAAATGGAATATTCTGCAACATCTCTCCAATAGTCTGAATCTCACATTCTCTGACTTTGATGAGTTCGGACATCAATATATATTTTAAGTGGTAAAAAGTTTTGTTCCAAGCGAAGAATTTATTTATACTGCTCGAGATTGGGTCCGTCAGCGTCCAAAAGAATTTTTTACGAAGGAATCCGGAAACGAACGGAAAGATGGCATCTATACATCACAAAAGGAGGGATATTTATTGAAAAATAACAGTATGTAATTTATTTGTTTTACCTAGTTCTTAAACAGATATTAATTTATAATCTAATATCGAACTCTCCAATATTACCCATATCGATTTTCGATTTTGTTTTTCATTATATAGCTAATCTCTTTTAGTCCACTGCTAAAGAAATCCGTCATTAGTTAACATCGAAAACTACATTTGGAGGTATGAAGTTAAGGTAATTAAAATCATAGAAATAAAATGGATGGTTTATGCACATAAATTAATTAAAATGATAGATGTAACTAGACGTAACAATAACAATCAAGATTATTCTAAATTAGGATAAATATAAAAAATGGTGTCACAAGACATGCAAAGATACTGAATGCAGTTTAAAAAATGGAGAATGACAGAAACAAATGAAGACTATTCACGTAAAAGCGATGAACTGAACAAGAGCCTGATTTAAACGACAATATTGGAAGATAAGTTAGATAATTTCTTACATACTTTACTATTAAGTAAAAATAGTAGTGTAGTTCAAAATGAATGTGGGGATTTAAGGTAACGCGATATTTATTAAGTTTTACTTACATTGAAAAATTATACATGAAATGAAAGAGCAACTCAAACAGTTTTCCTACAAATGTTCAATATGAGCATCATTCGTCACACGGAAGACATCCAGCCGATAAGAGAGTTCATTCCATACTTTAATCAGAAAGTCTGGAATAATTGAATTGACAGCTCCTTCAATTCTGTCTCAAATCGGGAATGTCAGCTGGTAATGGTGGCACATACACTTCATCAAACCTCCAAAAAAACAAATCGCACGGAGTCACATTGGAAGACCTGGAGTCCACAGCAGACAAGCCCTGTCATCTGGTTCCCGGTGACCGATCCAGCAGTCGAGACAAATTTCATTCGACCGATCACGTACAGCGTTATCCCATTGAGAAGGCGCACAATCTTGTTGCCAAATAAATTCCGTGGTTCGTATTGCAGTTGAGGAAAGAGCCATAGTTGTAGCATACCAAGATGCTTCGTTCCAAACACACTTCCTTCCGCGATAAACAACGGCCCGTAGATTTGCCGTCAGCAAATCGGTACAAAATACATTCAGTTCTAGGACTCATTCACATTGCATTATTGCGTGAGGGTTTTCTGTTTCCCGTATATGCACACAATGAGGGGTTTTACTTTTCCATTAACAAGAAATGTTGATTCGTCACTTAATACGAAACGATAATGAAAGTTTTCATCATCTCTTCACGGTGCATCATTTCATTTGAAAAGCTGGTACGCAAACCGTAATTTGTAGGCTTTCGAGCTAGTAACAGCTGTAAACGATATGGATGCGGTTGTAAGCGTTTCTTTAAACCTTTCACATAGACGTCACTGGAATTGCTAATTCGCAGCTAGCCCTCCTAACTTGATTTTCTAGTAATACCCACAAATGACCCTTAAAAGTTCAACATTGTCTTCGGACACTCTAAGACGTCCTGCACTCTTCCCTTTACAAATAAAGCGAGTGATTTAAAATTGTTTATACCATTTATGAATGTTATTGTTACTAGGGGGATCAAAACGGAGCCTCAAACGGAAAGCATTGAACAGTAATTATAGAATCACACTTTGCAAACTGCAAAACACAGAACGCTTTCTGTTGGGGGGGTCCCCATCTTTGCTACTAGCGCGGGAAGCGTACTGGAAACAGTTTATATACTAGAAACAGTTGCAAACAACTAAAACTGTCCTAGTTGTTCTTTCATTTCTTTTACAATTAATCAATGTATCTGAGACATCAGAAATATTACTTTGATTTAAAACCCCGATATTCATTTTGAAACGATCTATCTAAGGAAACGTTTATAATATATATTCAAATTATAAAAGAATCTAGATATAACAGTTAAGAAATCCGAATAAAGGTGTATAAGCATAAACCGGTAAAAATTAATAAGTAGATAAGAATTTCAAACAGCGACTGACCTCAAGTCTCGTAATTTTATTATAAATATTGTTTATTAGCATGAATAAACTTGATTTTAACTTGAAAAATAATTGAAACTGAATAATTCTTTAAATATTTGGAAATTAAAATATGAAAAAATCTTTCAGGATATAAGCTTATATCCTGAAAGATTTTTTCTAATTAGCAATATTTTTTTTATAAAAATACAAGACAGACGGTCAGTTTTTTAAGAAGTTTTTATCTAGCTATGAATTTTTAGCGGTTTAATTTGATAATCTACTTCGGAGACTATGTTCTGTAAACATTTTGTGGTAGAATTTTTCCATATATTTAGTAAGTTGCGTTTTTAATTAATTTTTTTTTTTTAATATAAAGGTTTGCATAATGTTGTAAAAAACGAAGAAACGTAATATAACACAACATTAAATACAATTTTTTTTTTTATAAGCTCTCGGATTTTAATAAAACTAAAAAAATTAAACTAATTTTAAAACTTATGAAAATGGGTCGTGACAAGACATTATTACAAAGATTATTCGTAGGATCGGCTTAAGTTACCGTTGGTTATCAAATAAATAGGAGTAAAGTGATATATGTAGTGTATACGGAAGAGAAGGAAGGGATGCCGCACCCCCTTACGCTTTGTTAATTACACTGGATTACTCAGGGTGACCAACATCCCACTGCGAAAGTGTAAAATGCGGAAAACTACATGAGATACTGCTGTAACAAGATATTTTAATCCGACTAGCTGTACTGCTGCTATCTTATTATTAGTTTAATTTTTTTTTTTTTTTTAATTTGCAAAACATATATTAAGGAAATTTCTTCTACTGACCTGACGTCTAAGGAAAAAAATAAACTACATAATGAATAGAGGCAGGGAATCAAGTATATAGGCTTTATACCTTAAAAAATTGTATTACATTAACCCGCCGAAATTATATTAGCTATTTTTAAACTGCTGATGGGAAAGAATGTCTAAGTTAAACCTATTTACTGGTATAGATGTGTTGACGCGCAACGAAAATATTTCCGACATATCATGGTCGCGTAAACGAGCAATATGTCATTCAAACTTTGCGCTATTCAACAAAACGTTTGCAACTCACTCTTTAAATAATATCATATTGAACAGCGCTCGTTTATTATACTCTACCAGTAAAAATAAACGATAAACTCGATTAACTGCGCTCTGTATTGTTGTTCAAGGCAAACACGTTTGTTTTACAAATTAAATTTGATCACATTTTTAATTAGTAGCTTTGTAACTTGAGGGAGGATCGATTCAATTTAGGTTTTATCTTTGCATTAATTAATTATTTTTAGAAAGAAAGGTTCTGAAAACTCTTATATATTTAACGAAATCGGTACAATTTTTTTTTTTTAATTTTTACCTTCGTAATCTTTTCTTTTTAATTAAATTTCATTCTCCATTTGAAGTATAAATTCCTAATAAAAATACATCCCTCCTATATACATAGAAAGAAGTAGAATGAATTAAAACAGATTCTAATCATGTTATTCTACTAGTAGATTCTAATCATGATATAGGAATATCAGTAATTAATTCAATTAAATTGATAAAATTTTGCAATATTGAATTACAAATTACGTTATTGTACTTCAAATACAGTAAATAAACATTGTAAACTGCAAAAAAATTTATTGATAAATATATTTTTTGCATAATACGATTTATTTGCTACTGTTTTTTGTATTTACTGCTGTTTTCATAACAGAAATAGAAAAGGCCTCTTAGTTTTAAATTATCATATAACTATTTTTTCATAACTTCAGTTAATAATTTTAACTGCATGAATTTGAGTTTGTGAAATAATTTGAATATAAGTTTATAAAATATTGAAATACGATATTATAATTAATAAAAAATCCCTTTCGGCACGCCGGAAGGAGGAGGTAGCTTCACCGGTGCTAAGTAGGGGATAAAAAAGATTTCCAAAGTTGAGAAAAACTTCAAATTAACTCAATACGACAATGGTTGCATGTAAAAAACGTTTCACACATTTAGCATACGACAAGCCTCATCCTCTTACAGTTCCAGTAACATTTTGGTCATCCCTTGCCGTAAGGGTTGGACATATCAAACATTGTTACAGATAAAGGTTTTAGGTAACGTTTGGAGGACTAACGATTACTTTAAACTGATTCGATACTGTGCCTGTTAAGGGAGGTATGGTTTTTTCTTTGAAGCTCAATTTTCTCCATTCTCTGAGCCAATGGTTGGCGACATCAAAAACTTTACTTACATAAGTTTTAGGATCTTATCGAAAGAATATTAGGAACTTTAAACGAATTCGATATTTTACTTAATAAGAAAGTTAAAGCTATATTTTTTTTTATAAAGACCCCTTTTTCCACTCCCATGGTCCGATTTTGCCCATTAACGAATTCGACCGAGATTTTGGGTAGTTATATTTTATGTATCAATTTGAAAGTGATTGGCGCAAAATTACGGCAGTGTTCACAAGAAAGTGAAATATATATATATAAATGGAAATATAAACTTTTGAACTGACGGTGGTTTGGGGTCTGGGGATGTGAAACGTGAAGATATGTTGAAATTTTCCGGAAGTCGAATCGTTGTACCCGTTACAATAGGTATCTTTCGTATGAAATCTACTTAATATACCATGTAAATTTAGAAATTAGTATTAAATTACTTCTAAAATAAAAAAAAAGAAATGGATTTGTTTCATTTTTATTATATTGATGTAGGTAAAAATAGGCTGGCTAAAAAGACCCGTTTATATCTTCCCACTGTTTTTAACATTAAACTGTTTAAATACAACTCTTACATTACTGTAGTAGATTGTTATTTGTATTTGGCATTAATATTCAACGATTTCTTTTGCTAAGAGTTTAAAAAAGAATATTTTACAAGTATAAAATGAATACTAATTTGTGTATCATAATATATTTGGTGTAAAAATTTTACACAAATTATTTTTCTGAATTTTTAAAAATAAATCGTGTGCAGAAATCAGGCAAAAAATTTGTGCTAATGCACAAATTTTTTATATCGAAATAAATACATAAGTTTTAAATTTACTCGTATAATCAAGTGTAATATAAATTAATAATCTATAATAAATATAAACACGTACCTCAACATTCGATAAAAATGTTTTTTTACTATTATTAGTATCAGATACGGATCCTTTTATTTTTTCTTTTCATGTTTAGCCTCTGAAATTTACTCGTATAATCAAGTGTAATATAAATTAATAATCTATAATAAATATAAACACGTACCTCAACATTCGATAAAAATGTTTTTTTACGATTATTAGTATCAGATACGGATCCTTTTATTTTTTCTTTTCATGTTTAGCCTCTGGGAATTACTGTTCAGGTATTACTTCAGAGGATGATATGTATGAGTGTTAAGTGAAGTATAGTCTTGTACAGTTAATTGAACCACCAAAGAACACCGGTATCCACGATCTAGTATTCAAATCCGAATAAATGTAACTAACTGCCTTTATTAGGACCTGAACGCTGGAACTCTCGACTTCCAAATCAGGTGATTTGGGAAGACGCGTTTACCATTAGACCAACCCGGTGGGTTATCAGATCCGGAATCTAGGTAGCATAAACTTATAAACAAACTGGACTTATTTATATGTGGATAAAAAATAGTGATTAATTATCTATAAAAACGAGTGTTTTATACCCTTTTCTGATTATTTATACGGATTGTAGGAAACCTGTTTCAGTTCACAGAGTTTATTTTAATTTTTTTTTAAATATGTAAATAAACAGATTTTTTTTTTGCTAAGCAACGTTTAAACACTTATTAAATCAATTAATAAAATTTTTATAATATCTAAATTATATTTTAAAACAACTTCTATTAAAAATGTTTGCGGGATTTGAAATAGGTATGTAAGTGCAAGGAACAACAGTCGAAAAAAATTTTTAAATACATTGATTGGTTTTTAATAATTGATATTTTCTTATATTTTTTTTAACTATAGAAGATACTAAGATTTCAGTTCCAGTAAATTTTCTAAAATAATTTACTTTTTTGTCTGGCATAGGCTTGATTATGCTTTTTTCAAGCATAAATGGTATATGCTGTTATATATTATTTTTAGGCATTTACTACATAAAAGAATATAGAAATGCTTGTAATTTAATTTGATGTAAATTTACTAGAATATATTGATTAACTTGTAAATAAGTATACATACATATTTTAAATTTGAATAAATATGTATCAATATAAGTGAAAATTTTGATTATATTGTATACACTGTTTAAATATGATCAGTATGAATTTATGGATAATATATATACATATTTTGATTTTGAATTAATACGTTAACTTATATAAAGATGTAACATTGTATATGAAAGGAAATTGTGTGAGTACAAGTAAACAATCTGAGAATGGATTTATCATAAATATTAATATTACGTTGACATGAAGGTAGTACACATCACTGATAAAATACCTCTCGTATCCTTAATACCTCACATTTTTATGAAAGAATTTTACATTCACTTTATCAACCCTTTCAGTTTCCACTCGAACTGTTATTTGTCCCTTCCTTATTTTTAACTTTCACATAATTTTTGTTATTATTGTCATATTTTTAACTTAAAAATTAATTTACTTTCTAATCGTTTTATTATATCTGAAGAACCTTTCGGTAAAATATTCAAATATTTGAACAGAGATATTAAAATCTGTAATCTTCTTAGATTTAACCCTTTTAAAAAATAGATCTTTGTGCCATATCAAGATATATCTATTTTAACAGTCCCAATATAACGGACCAGAGTAACGTATTCCTTCCAATTAAGAAGAAGGTATGAGTAAATAATAATAAAAGGAAATTAAAAAAGAACTAAAAAGGATCATTTTCTCAGGGCATCAGGTCCGTTTAAAAATCTGTTCTTTTTCGTATAGGCAATGGCACCTCCAACAGCTGTTGTTCGTCGAGAAAGGGCTACCGAACCGAAATAGGAATTTATGGGAAAACGTAAGGGCGCGAACGATGAAATTATTACGCTTAACAACTAAGGAATAAGGCGGGTACTGGTTCTGAAGTCCAGGGAATATAAATACTGCCAGAACCAGGGGAAACAGTGAGTAATTAAGCGAGTAGCTTCTGCGACTAAACTTTTGATACTAGTTTTCTAAAATAGTAATTTCTGATACTAAATCCGAGACCTTTAATCATTGGTCAACATAAAATGATTATAACTGAATGTGATTTTATATACTTCTGTTTCTTTTAGAATGAGTAGATAAATAAATTCTTACAAATAAATTGAACCACATTTCTATTAATTCACTCAATATTATTAAAGAATTTAAATTTGTAAAATAGTACAAAAACATAGTAAATAAATATTGTTTACTATTAAATTTTATTTTACAATCTAACTATATTTTATATACAATCTGTTATTACTAAATATTACAATAAAATAATTGAATGAAAAATAATAAGAAATATCTTGTAATATCTGTTTTTGTAAGTTAAACAATAAATAATTGCTGATTCAGCTTTAATATCTGAATAAATAAATCTGTGGTAAGTTAATGTTAAAAATATTTAATCTACTTAAACCTCTTGTTTCATTGAAAATAACTACTCCCAAAAATAATGAAAAAAGGTCATATAAACATATGTTCTAAAATCCTTCGTTAGCCAGTTACGGATAGTGAAAGGTTTCTCACGACTTTCAGCTACCCCGGTGAAATTAGGTCGTACTGAAATCTTTAGGACGTTAATTAAGGAACAGAATTAGTGGTTTCGTATGGGTTTTGTCCAGAAAAAAAAATGTAATAAAATAGGTCCCAGAACCGTATCTGCGTATCCGTAGGGATAAAAACCCCCTACTTTCATGTTTGACTTAGATCGAATAAAAAAAAAAAATTCATAAAGTTAGAATTCTATTTAGAAACAGTACACTAGACTAGAGTGCATTTATACTTTATACCACTTTTTGTGGCATACTTTTGTGGCTTTAGGTTTATATCACACTTGAAAAAAAGGTTGAAAAAACTTGCAAAGAAACATTTTATGACATGTATCTGTGAAGGTTTTCACGAGTAGAATAGGTTATGAATGTCACTGAAGAACTTCGTGATTCTCTCTCACTCGCTCTCTCTCTCACTCTATCTCACTCTATCTCTCTCTATCTCTCTCTCTATCTCTCTCTCTGTGTGTGTGTGTGTGTGTGTGTGATATATTGCGTGTTTACACTGGCACGCTGTTGTAATATTTTTTGTGGCTTTAGGTTTATATCACACTTGAAAAACAGGTTGTGAAACATTATCAATTATATAGAATGTATATTTTATGTATTTTTCTAATTTGAAGAAATTTGTATTTAAATAGAATAAAATTGGATAACCAGTTCTCTTTACAGAAGATATTCTTCTTTTACAGAGATATTGTCTATAAATCGTAAATAACAGAAAAAAATAATATATATCATATATTTAAAATGCAAAAACGGTAATCATGGAAACGAATGAAAAAATAACTTTTTTTTTAATACGTATATATAGTATTTTACGCACCTTTAAAGGAAGAATATAATACCTCACGTTATTGTAATATGACAGATTAAAAGCCACTCGTATTTGCAAAAGAAAAATATCTACAATTTATCTTGACAGAAACAACTGACGTAATATGTCAGTTTGTCAGTTAAAAAAAATGGATTTAATTTTACATCACTTATTTTTGTATTAATTTCTTTCAACTTTACAAATGTCTTTCTTTTTTTCTTCTTTTTGTATTATATTATTATTTTGTTTATTTTCCACTTGATTTCTAACATATTTTGAATGGTATAAATCAAAAAGTAAAATTAATTAATTCTGCAAGGTAGGTGCGTCAAATTATATAAATAAATGATCTTGAAAATATATATAACGTATAAAATCAGGTGGTTATTTATTATAGTATTTCATAATGTAAACGTAAAATAAAAAATTCGTTCTGTTTTATATATATATATATATATATATATATATATATATATAAAAACACACACACACACAATATAAAGAATTAAAGTCCTTCATTTTCTAACACTATATTTTTTTTTTGCTGTTATAAATTTTGTTATAAATTTAAAAGCATACCTAGAATATTTGAGTTCTAATTTTACTTTTTTTACTTTTTTGTGAAATAATTGAAGATTCGTTAAAAAATATATTAGTTTAAGAAATTTGTTACTTATCACAATTATTTACAAATTATAGTGGCGAAGAATGCAGGTCACCGAAAAAGGTTGCAGCAATTTTAAAAAATCGAACTCAAATCAGAAAACTAAATCAAAATCTGAAACTACCATTGTGATTTAAAAAAAAATTAATCGTACGAGTATTAAAAGTTCTTATACGTAGCTTAGAATGTTTCAATATGAACTCCGTTTATCGGTCTGGAAACTTCCAGCCGATAATCGACTTCTGGTCCTCATTACCATCGCACAATTCTGGATCATCATTGCCACAATTACGCTTCCAATGTTTTTAACGTATCCCCGTAGAAAAAAAGTCTAGGGTGTCAAATCTGGGTTTCTTAGAGGTCAAAGCACAGGATCGACCCTACCAATCCGGGAATCTTTCATCGAAAGCGCGTCGAACGCCTAGGTTAAAGTGTGGTGGTGCACCATCTTGTTGAAACATTACAGCAACGTTACTTTCTTATTCAATTTTGTCTATCTGGTATAATTTTGTTCAATATGGCGTAAACGCTCACATGTTTTTTTCAGTGGTTTTGGGCGGTCCGGGGGACATTTTCAATTTTACGTTGCCAGATAACGCTATATGCATGAGAGGGATCATTGCCGTGAAAATACATTCAACAATTATAACTGATTTATACAACGTTAACAACAAAACACACTTTACTTTCTCCAGAACTGTCTCCATTGTACTGACTGACCGTGGTGCAGAGGCGTTGACCGATGAACCGTTGTGCGCATCGGCTCAAGGTCACGGCCGGTCACGTCTAAAAAAAACTTGAAATCCCCGTTAATTTGTAGTTCCAATAAATACTTTATCTCAATTACATATGTTTATTTTATTACTGCAACCTTTTTCGATGACACCATAATTTATTAAGAATTTTATCGTAATTTAAAATTTATGCCAGCTTATATATTTGAACTGATATTTCATTTTCTCTTTACTGGACAGCGTAACAATTAACATATTGTAGGAAACAAACCACATGTATTAAAATTGAAAGGTAGTTTAGGCAATCACAATGGAAAAGAGTATTAAGCAGATAATAATACGTATCAATAAAATCTCTGAAGGCTTTTTTAATTTTACTAAATAATTTTAAAAAAATAATAAAATATTATTGATAAGTAAATTACACAATAATCATAAAATATTGGTAGAGCTTATAATTTATTTAAAAAGTATTATCTTTTTTTGAGAAAATTTGTTAGTTATGTTTTTGTTTAAAAGAAAATTAAAACAAAAATAGGTTATTCATTAAAAATATTTAAACTATGTTTAAATATTAAAAAAAAAAACGAATAAAAAAAAACGAATATAAAAAACTACGAATAAAAAAAAAAAATAATTATATTTTTTTGTAGTAATACGGGTTTAAAGATGAATCCTACTTTTTTTACATAACCGTTAGTTAAGCTAATAAAAGTTTATTTTATCAATTTTATTCTTTAATCGAAAATAAAAATTGAAGAACATAAGAAAGAAGCCGAAATAAGAAAGGGAGTCCGACAAGGATGTTCCCTATCTCCGTTACTTTTTAATCTTTACATGGATCTAGCAGTTAATGATGTTAAAGAATAATTTAGATTCGGAGTAACAGTACAAGGTGAAAAGATAATGATGCTACGATTTGCTGATTATATAGTAATTCTAGCCGAGAATAAAAAGGATTTAGAAGAAACAATGAACGGCATAGATGAAGTCCTACGCAAGAACTATCGCATGAAAATAAAAAAGAACAAAACAAAAGTAATGAAATGTAATAGAAATAACAAAGATGGACCGCTGAATGTGAAAATAGGAGGAGAAAAGATTATGGAGGTAGAAGAATTTTGTTATTTGGGAAGAAGAATTACTAAAGATGGTCGAAGCAGGAGCGATATAAAATGCCGAATAGCACAAGCGAAACGAGCCTTCAGTAAGAAATATAATTTGTTTACATCAAAAATGAATTTAAATGTCAGGAAAAGATTTTTAAAAGTATATGTTTGGAGTGTCGCTTTATATGGAAGTGAAACTTGGACGATCGGAGTATCTGAGAAGAAAAGATTAGAAGCTGTTGAAATGCGGTGCTATAGGATAATGTTAAAAATCAGATGGCTGGATAAAGTGACAAATGAAGAGGTATTGCGACAAATAGATGAAGAAAGAAGTATTTGGAAAAATATAGTTAAAAGAAGAGACAGACTTATAGGCCACATACTAAGGCATCCTGGAATAGTAGCTTTAATATTGGAAGGACAGGTAGAAGGAAAAAATTGTGTAGGCAGGACACGTTTGGAATATGTAAAACAAATTGCTAGGGATGTAGGATGTAGAGGGTATACTGAAATGAAACGACTAGCACTAGATAGGGAATTTTGGAGAGCTGCATCAAACCAGTCAAATGACTGAAGACAAAAAAAAAACTATGTTTAATGAAAAATTAAAAAAAAATAAATATGAATCCATAACTTAAGAAAAATTGTTTAATTACTAATTTGGTAATAAAGTATCTTTAATTACTTTAAAGTTTACACTTTTTACTATAGATTAAATTCATTAATAATATGCATTTTTTAACATAATCGATTTCAGTATTACATTAATAAATGTGAGTATTCTGAAACTAGGGTTTCAGATTACGGATAATTCGTTATTTATTTTTCTTCTAAATGATTAATTATCGGTCATCTGAAAACTTATTCATTTTAATTTTTAAAAAGAGACCAATTAAAGCTTCAATAATTTTATTCGTTAATTAATAAAAAAAAAAATAATAATTATATTTTTTGTAGTAATACGGTTTTAAAGATGATTCCTACTTTTTTTACATAACCGTTAGTTGAGCTAATAAAGTTTAATTTATCAATTTTATTCTTTAATCGAATAAAAAATATCAAAGATTTTCTATTTCAATTTTCACTAATTAATTTTCAGTGTATATTTTAAATACGTAATTTTAAATATAATATTATAATTTATCCGTATTTTGTTAAAATTTTAAATTAAAACTTGTAATGACCCAACATTATATAGTTGCAGTCGACAGGAAGCGTATACTGTTACATGTAAAATAAAAAAAAGCAGCATATTATCATACATTACGTTCATCATGTTTATTACAAATAACTCTACATAATGATAGGTTATATGTACATTATTTACATTCGTTATTTACAATATATAATTATCTTATGTAATATTAGTATAGTATATACTCTGTAATTTGTTGTCCTAACTAAAAATAATATACTGTATAAATAAATATATATATATAAAAAGGAATCCGACTGACAAATACTGCTCTCTACAGCTCTCTAATGTAGGATAATTAAAGAACATGTGAGTGAAAATTTTGTATGTAGTATAATTTTGTTAAACATATATGTATATGATACTCCCGATAAAAGAATTCCAATGCTATTCACACATCTACATCGGTTCAGCCATTGAGCTACTAAAGTAGAACAAATATACATACATACACCGTTCATATATTACAGTCCTTTTTGGAAAGTCCTGTAATAAACCGCAGTAAATATTGTTCAAAGTAAATTAAAAATATTCGAATTTTTAAAGGTCTAAATTTATTGTACTAAAAACTATTGTTTTTAATTTTTATCAATTCATACGATTTTTTTGTTAAGATTGTTAATAAAAGTTTAATAAAAAATCAATCTTCTAAGAATTAAATTTTCTACGCGTTTTAATAATAAAATTTACGCATTTATTAATCATTTAACGAAATTATTGTACATCAAACCTAAAAAAAAAAAAAACTGTTTTCGTAACCAAATTTTTTTGTTTTACGTTGGATATAATGAGAAATACAGTTTCGGGACTTCTTTTATTCAGTTATTCAGGTCAAAGAACAGACGAAACCATCAAGTTTAAATATACTAAATTAAATATACTAAAATTTTACCGGGGTAATTGAAATCCACGCCAGAAATTTTTCGCTAGCCGTAACTCGATAACAAAGCGTTTTTGGACGTATGTTTATACGAATGTTTTTCCTTATTTCAATCTTTGGAATCAGTTTCAAGCTTATTACCTTTTCCTTTTGAATCAACTCCATATACTATGTATTTATATATATATATATATATATATATATATATATATATAGAGTGTTTCTAAAATGGTGGACTGGATATACACTAGTCAAACTAAACAAAAAATCTCCTTAGGAAAAATGACAATTTCTCTTTTGTTCTCCTTCTGTTCACTATTTTGTTAATTTTATATAAAAATTTACATCTCAAGTTCGGATAGACAATCACATGTCCGTAAATATTAGTTTTATGAAAATGTATTGTTAAAATATTAAGCCTTTTAGTTTAAACAAAATGACATTTTATTTTTTTAAATCGGTTAACGAATAGTAGAGTTATAGAAAAAAATTTATGTTGTAATTTTATATCTGTTTTCATGACCACCACTTTTTCGTTCAATTCGATTAAATATTAATTGTTTTTATTTACTGTTAATTCTACTATTGTAGATTAGTATCAAATTAAGTAATAATTTTCTCACAATAGGATTTAATATTAAAAAATAATAAAACAATTAATATTAACTTTACACAGCGAATATTACTGTTGACCATGTTAATAATGTAAAAATGAAACTTGTTTCAAAAGGAATGGTGTTCAAAACTATCATAAAAACGTATCTGGACCAACGACAATTCTCGTGGTACCTTGCAAGGAGCCATTAACAAAAACTTTCCCCGAACATATGGGTAAGTATTTTTAATGACTCTCTTGGGTACTGTCATTCTACCGAATCGTTTAAATGGAGAAAATTACCTTGCTCATTTGACCGAAAATCTTCCACATGTTTTAGAAGACCTACCTCTACAATTACGAGAATTATGTGGTTTCACCACGATGGAGCTCCAGCATATTTCAGTCAATTGGTATCAGATTTCCTGCGTGAAACTTTCCACTAAAAATGGATAGGCCGTGGAAGGCCAGTGCCCTGGTCTGCCCGATCACCTGACTTAAACTCTCTTGACTTCTACCTGTGGGGCCATTTGAAACATATTATTGCTTATCAACTCAACATTGAGGATCTTCAACAAAGGATCCTAAATGGATTTCAAAAAATTAGAAATACTACCGGAATTTTTTAACGGTTAAAACAAACTGTCAGAAAAATACTGGAGGCTTGTGTAATTTCTATTTGAACATCTCATAAGTTTTAACAATTTTTAACTTTTAAGTACACCTAATGTTCTACAATAATTAACGTAAGATTTTAATATTAGGTCTACTATTGTGAAAAAATTATTACTTAATTTGATACTAATTTACAATAGTAGAATTAACAGGAAATAAAAACAATTAATAGTTAATCGAATTGAACGTAAAGAGGAGAACACGAAAACAGACACAAAATTACAACACTAATTTTCTGCCATAACTCGGCTATTTGTCAACCGATTTAAAAAAAATAAAATGCCATTCTGTTCAAAGTAAAAGGCTTAATATTTTAGTAAATAACATAAATTTTAATAAAATTAATATTTATGGAGATATAACGAATATAAAAATAAACATGGCCGCCATTTTGTAATTTGCGAAGTTAATTTAAGTCCTGATATTTTGCTAATTTTAAAACTTTAATCCACAGACGCTTACCAAATATTAATGTGATTCGTTAATCCGATCTTGAGATATTGTTTTATATAACAATAACACAATGGCGGACAGGGTGAGATAAAAAGAGAAATTGTAATTTTTCCTAAGGATATTTTTTGTTTAGTTTTACAAGTAGAATCCGAAAAAGTATAGCCGGCCCACCATTTTAGGAACACTTTGAATATATAGATATGACACTCGCGGTAACGTAAGGATTCCAATGCGGCGTCATACATTCTAATCAGTTCAGCCGTTGAGCTGCTATGATAGAACAAATGTACATACGTACACCATAAATACATTACACTCCTTTTTTGAGTAGTCGTGTAAAAAAGTGTTGAACGTAAAAGAAGAAATCATTTTTAAATTATTAAAATGTAATTAAATAACTGTTTTTTAAATTATAAAATAGTAATAATAATACTAATAAGAAAACTAAAGCGATGTATACTTATTGATGTACTAACTTGAAATTATTCTTAAATCAATGAATAGATTCACTTACTAAAATGTAGTTCAATTAAACAATCACTACTCACAAATAAGTTAACCGGATGGTCTACGGAATGAGAACTGAATTTTTTATTGTACTACTTAATATATTCAATTAGGACCCACTCATTTTTTAGTATAGAAATTACTCATTTCTCGTACCTTATATTACATTCTGATCGATACCTGTTATGTCTAGAATAATGTTTAATAGCAGAATGCCAAGTTATGTTCTTAATAGCTGCATAAATAATTCTCAGTACTAGTAGAGTATTTAAAACGTGATATAAATTGTGTTTTAATGGTTTGATTAATTTTAAATAACAGTAAAATATGATCATAAATAATGCTATGTAAATGATACAAACCTATTTCTAATGCATATCTCTTAAGAAGTAATTATTTTTAGAAAATCATTCAAAAGAACTAAAATCAACCTTGTTGGAATTCTGACTCATCGGTTTTTTGGTATTTTTTTACGCAATTCACCATAAATATCTCTTTTAACTAGCGCTTTGCTCCATACCAATTGTTATAAGTTATTGAAGGAAAAAATAGCTAACCAAGATCGAACATATACATTGTTAAGTCGTTATCTTGTTACCATTCGCCAGTAACGAGGTACCAAACACGGTAACCAGATGCTAGTTATATTGGTCTCTAGTGACTGGATTTGTGAAAAGTGTTACCTTGTTGTCGACTGCATTGGTAGTATATATATATATATATATATATATATATATATATAGTGAAAAGGATTGTTACAAAGTTTGTGTATCACACATTATTTTCTCACTCTTACACGCACACAATCCAATCCTCGCACACAAGTATGCAATCTTACACACACACACACACACACACACACACACACACACACACACACACACAAAGAGATTATCTTGAACTATACAACAATGGGATACCAAGATTACAGTGGCATTCTATTCCCAAAGGGTTAGGATCACCATACTGTTTGATAGATGCTCGATACCTGCTACGTTTCGATAGACAAAACATTAAATCCCCAAGGATATGTCCAACAAACCCTATTACAATAGAAAATGTAAATTGCCTCTCTAGTAAATAAACGATGAGGATAAAAAATAAAAATAATTAAATGAACCGCTTAACAGATCTTTAATTTTTAAACACGTCTTTTTGTTATTTAATTTCCTTTAAAATTGTTAATATGCCAAAATAATGCATTATTAATAGTAAAGTTATATAAATTTATAATAAATAATAATTAAAATACATTATTCCTAGTTATAAACAAAGACAGAAAATTACTGTCTTTATATAAAAAAATAGTTTATTTTTTTATATCAATGGTGATTTACTTTTGAAATGAAATCGACACATTTAAAACTCATGTATATATTTAATATGTCAATAACAGATCATTATTAAAATGAACCGATGTGTGTGACGGAAAGGAACTCTCACTTTCAATCAGAGGTTCTTACTTAGAGTCGTAGTTAGCCATGCCAATTTTTTTTCACGCTACAAAATAGTCATTTCATTATAATCCATCGGCAGCTGTTACAGCCAGAATAAAATAAAATGTAGAAGAATTAATGACTATTGGGCTTTCTCTCCTTTAAATCAATTATATAAATATTCAATACACCTATTAAATTACATATACACATTTTTTTAAGTACATCAAATATTATTTCATTAATAATTTCTGATATTTTGATATATATTTATTGTTATTAAATTATTTATTGTAAATTTTTTTTACAATTATTAATAAATATATTTACATTAAAAAAAAAAGTTAAAAATCTAGTCGATTGCATTCAGAAGGGTAGGTGCACAAATAGATGTTAAAACAGTTTTAAATCAAAAATTTCAACATCCTACGGCTAATCATTTTTGAGTTATGCGAGATACATACGCACATACGTCCCACCGAAACTAGTCGAAATGGATTCGGGGATGGTCAAAATGAAAACCGAAATTTTTCGCGATTACAATACTTGCTTTATTGTAATCAATTTCACTTAAATATACAATAAATAAAGTTGAAAAAGAAACGAGAAATATTCTCGTATCTAATATTCTAGTATCAAAATATTTGATTTTGTTCTTATATTTAAAGTTTAATTTTTTTCCATCCACTTTGAAGTGTTGCAGTTCAAAAATGGAAATTCTTAGTTCGACCTGTATGTATATTCACTCAATTATTTAACTTATTGCTACGATTTTGTAATTTTTTTTTGTGGGCTCCTTATAATTCTATAAATAATTTTATGGGAAGATCTTTTGATAATCTACATTATCTACGACGTATTAAAGTACTAATACAATATTGTCTGATATTGTGGTAGAATTAATGAAAAGAAAAATCAATTAAATTGGTTGTTACAATTAAAGTACTAAAACTGTATACAATTTTTAATTTACGAAAAGACCAAAAAAGTTGATATGTATTTTACCGTGAAAGACCGAAATGTTACCTACCGTGAAAGACCGTAATTACAGAATGTCAAACTTCTCAGTTGAATGTCTACACATACCAAATACGTCGGTGATAGACCAAAATATTTGCTTATACCTTCTCTGGAATATGTCGACTAACACAGAAACACTGGTGGGAGTTGAAACGATAACTAGAAATTAAAAAACAATCACCCAATACCAATCTCTAAGGTAAGTAGATTACGAGAAATCCTCGTAAAAAAAGGAAGTTTAAGTAAGCCCCTACACGCTCGCTAACCTCCTCTAGCTAACGTTAAATATACAAATTATATATCCAACAGTAGAGGCGATTAATCAAAATTACCGCATTCAGCATGCACTGATGGTGAAAGTTGAATAAAAATATTTTTATAAAAAAAATGAATAAAGGACAAAACATCTGACCACTTGTTTGTATCGTTATTGTTCATCCATGTAGTTAACATATTCTGTATATTCTTATTGGCCCTTTCAATTTATAAAAGGCTGAAAATTTGATTAAACTTTTTTATAAATTCGATGAATTTGATTAATCGTTGGTGAATAAGATATACGGTTTTGTATATTTAACGTTAATTAAACAAAGTTAGAGAACAAAGCGAGCGTAATCGTTATTTCACAGTAATATATATTACATAAACTATCTTTCGTCCGTTTTACTAAAAAAATAATAAATATGTTCATAATATGAAAAGAGAAGTTACATACAACAAACCACAAAGACCAGCAATTCTAATAATTATATACGCTTAAAATTATTATAACTCTTCAAGTCAGTAGACGTGCTACAATTTTATAAGAGTTGTCACCAAATGTAAGTGAAAAAGGAGAAAACAAATTAATTTCAAAATAATGTGCCACAATTTTTTTCTTTAGTAGTATTGTAATGATAATTGAATTTACCACAAGTTTTTAATCGATAATTGTAAAAAACACTGTGATATTGGTTATATAATAAGTAAATGAGCATAAATTTAAACAATAGGAATTCCAACTGAAGTTGGTGGAAGACTGTGATTTTATTTTTTAATTCATTGCTAAAAAAAAATTGTTTTTTACTTCGATTCTAAAAAAACAAAAATACAACAGGAATAAATAAATCGCATCATTTGAAGGGTAGAATCGGTTACAAACTTCAAGGTAGTAAACTAACTTGTTGTACAACGTAGTTCAAATTTTTGTATTAGAAATATTGACTTTGTTTCAATTCAACCGTGTTAAAGAAACGATTCTTGAATTAGTAGTAAAAATTAGAATTCAATAAAGTAAAAAATATTCAAACATTTAATTCTTCCATCATAAATTGACTGTAATTGAAATTCACCACCTAATTGTTAAAAAAAATCAACTTTTATGTTTTATCAAAACATATTTCCCCAGAATTTTATATTATAAATTAATAGAAATAATTAAATTTTAAAATTATAGAGTTATGCGATCTCAGATATTAAAATAAAATGAACTAAAACTATAATATTGCATTGCAGTTCTCCTGTTACTAAAATTTATTCTTTACTGAAACTGTCTATTGACATGTATCAACAAACAGCATTTTCCATGATGACCTCATGGAGCTTATTTCTTTAAATTATAGTAACCTTTTCTCCCTTTCAAGTACCCAACATTCATAGCCTTCTTCTTCCTCTTTCCCTCACCACTCACTATAATTTACTTTTAAATTATTAATCAGTTATTGTGATATCACATTTATACAATAATAGAAAATAAAATTTAATAATTTCCTAACCCTCATCTAAATTAACATCTTTCTTAAAGTCTAAAGTTTTCTTAATTATATCTATTTTTATTATAATGTCCGAGCGCTTTCGGATATTAATCCATAATCAGGAACATTTGTGTTATTCATTATAATTATATCCTTCCCAAATTAATTTATCAAATGAATTTTAAATTTTAAAACAAAAATTATAAATACAAAATGTCGACGTAGTCCGCCATGTCAGTATGAAGCTCTCAATTGTTCAATTGAGAGCTCACTTGTTGAAAGCTGACATGATGGACATCGTCGACATTATTTTTACCTTTTGACGATCAAGTGTTGTATTTATAATTCAAAATTCATTCAATATATTAATTTAATATAATTATAATGCGTAACACATAAATGTTTCTGAAGATTGATTAATATGCGAAAGCGCTCGGACATAATAAAAATAGCTGGTAAGTGGAAATTATTATATAATTAATTTATATCGACACCAAAGAGACACGATTAATAATAAAATTAATTAAAATTTCTCTTTTTCATTAATTATATTTCCAGTATTGTTTTTATTATATGTACTTCCTAAAGTGCAAGGGGTTTCAAGTTTAAAAGATTTTACTATTGATTTCCAAAATTGATACGTTTTCTAGATTATAGAATATGTATTTATTTTTACTAAAATTATCAGCCATATTTTATTATTTTTTTGCTTGTTATTTTTTCTTAAAGAAATTTTTTCGTTCCTTAACTGTTATTGCAACACAAAAATCTATTTTTTCATTACAAGATTTATTATGATAATTAATTTTTTTTATTGTATCTGTGAACATTAAAACGTAAAGAATTATATAAAGTATTTTTATTAAAATTTATGTTATTCATAATTTAGATTTAAAAATATTTTTAATGCGGTATGAAAGTAGTAGTTTCATTATCTTTCAGTTGGTTGTAATAAAAGGAAAGTAGTTTTATTTCAGTTCTTAACGTGTAAAAATCTACTCCACAATTTAAACATTTTATTTTATTTATTTATTATGAAAAAAACAAAATTATTCTAACCCACCGAGTTGGTTTAGTGGTAAACTTTCGTCGTAAATCAGCTGAGTTCGAAGTCGAAGTTTTCAGGTTCAAATCCTCATAAAGGCAGTTGCTTTTATTCGGATATGAATACTAGATCATGGATACCGGTGTTCTTTGGTGGTTGGGTTTCAATTAACTACACGTCTCGGGAACGGTCGGCCTGAGTTTGTTCAGGACTACACATTTGCCGATAAAGTTTCATTACACTGATAAGTCGCTAATGACTTTCAATTGTTGAAATAAAAGTATTAAAAAAAATGTTATTCTTATATCGGAGGCGATCATGAAAAATCCCTACATTGAAATTATCTTTTTAATAATTTAATAAATTAACGTATTTTATTACTAGCGTGTAGTTTATAAAAGTATTTTATTAATAAATCAAAATTTAAAAAGTATTAATATTAGATATAAGTTTTTGATTGTTATTGCCTTTAACACTGAATAATAAATGATTTCAGATAAAATTATTCAAGCGAATATGATGCTTGAAAATCCTTTCTCAATTCGGTAGTCAAAGAATTTTCGTCATTCAATCTGAAATATTTTATATCTTCTTTGACATGTTTTCTGATGTTGAGCCTAAGACGTAATTTTTTATATGACAAAGAATTCTTTTCTTTATAAAGATACCTTTTTGTGAGAATAAAAGAGGATATATATATTTCATAAAACATTCATTGCCAATAGTAACCCTTTATTTTTAGTTACTATTTTAAAATTTGCAATTAATTAAATTGTATATTAATAAAAAAGTTTTTAATGGAAAAAATAAATGATTAACTAGCAAGAAAAATTAAAATAAGATGGTAGGTACAATATTATTGAAATTATTACCGGTTTGGTTTGGGCTAAGTTGAATATTATTTTAATTTTAATGATCTTATAACTAATCGTGTATAGTATCTAAAAATGTAATATTAATATTTTTTCGCAGCCATTAATATATAATAATTCCAATTTACCGGAACAGTAAGTAAATTTGAATATCGAAAAAAATGACATGCAGAGAGGATTTCCATTGAAATCCCTCAAAGAACTAAATATGTATACATATATTATACAGTACTCATAAATATATAATAAAATAAGTACGTACAAAGATGAATCCAAAGAACATTGATGAAGTTCAGAACATTAAAAGCAATCAATTACACAATCAAATAGTGAAACAAACCAAAGAATCTACAAAAGAAAGTGGCAAAATAAATGAATTTTAACGATGAACACCACCCTAGGGTAGCTAATTCACCTGAAATTTCGGAGAACTTAAAAATTTAATATATGCAGTCGCTTTAAGCACCTAAAATCCTCGCTGTTACCCAAAAGGTTAACTGCAAACCAGTTCACATGTTTGTTCAGTCTAATTTTTTATCTTGTATCGAACTGTCATATTTCCTCTCAAAAGATTGGCAATCCCAAATAATCGGGTATTTCACTGATTTTCACAAACCTGTTATACTTTCAATAGTTTGTTCTGTAATCGTTGTATGACCTTGATGTTCTTTCGCTTGTCGTACCCCGCTGATGGATTTTGTAGGTTTAAATCGGTTACAGTACCGCCGAGTACAGCAAAATATAGCAAAAAATAATGTACTAAAATGAATAAAAAGTTAAAGATTTATATGTGAAATTTTGTTAAATATATCTAAAAATACAAAATTTTATATTTGAACGAAAAAACATAATCCTTTGTTTAATTTATAAATTTGCCTTTAATCATGTTAGCAATAATTATTTAAAACTATTTTTTGTAATATAGTTGTATTAAATTCAGAGAAATATAAAATTTGTCCGTAAATTCAAAAGCAAAAGCTGTATATTTCATATAATAGAAACCGCAAGAAATGACCAATGATTTTTCCTTTAAAAATATGACGTACGAACTTGCCACACATACAATCGATCACGCAGTGTGTGTTTATCGAGGAAAGGACTATTAGTAGAAGTTTGTAGTCGGTTCGTTCTTCAAATATATCCTCTTCTGATTATCTCTTTCCCACATTTAACGAGGGTAAGGAATAAAAAAAAAACAATTCACGTCCTAACAATTCTGACGCCATAAGACTCAAATATAATTTTGAAATAACGAACATCTTTCTCACCATACATCGAGGTGAGCAAGTATGGGCTGGTGATTATTAATATAATGCCCAAAAATGTTTGAAATTGAAGGAATTGGTAGGTAATAAAATGATATGTATATATAAATTTTCTCCTCTTTTAAAATAAATATAAAAAACATATTTATATTATAAAATTACCAGAAATCATACCCTCTTACACGTATTTTACTGCAATCTTCAAATACTTACAAATATAACGTTAATATGTAAATAAGGAAAGTTTTTATAGGATTAATAGGAAACCAGTAACCATAGTAATTTATTACATAAACAGGAACAATTTTATGCCCAATCTTAGACGTTTAATAAAAATTAATAAAATGTTTTTTCGCTGATGAATTTTGTATCGTATGAAAAAGTCCAACCCTGACCAGGATTTCAATTCAGAAACTCTGGATGAATGATAGAAACGCTACCACTCAGTCACGGAAGTTGAAAGAGCGATAGCGGGTTAATAATAATACTAATAATAGTACGCATTCACGAAAAATAAAATCCTTCAGCAATATCAGGAAGCTACCATAACGATAAAGGAAATTTGAAATTCCTGTAGTTATTTCCCAAGTGGCTGATACAGAAATTGTATGTGCTAGTTTTTATTTGATCAATATGCATGAATAAAAGTATTACGTATTGTTCAGGATATCACGATATCATAAATCCCGCTATACAACATAATTTAATAAAATACTACTTCTGCTGACTAAAGCATAACCCTTGATTTGATTTATGAATTAATTATATATGGACTTTTTATCAGTCGTATAAATTATTCATTACTTAATGTACAAACCAAATATTAAATCGGTAATCGATCATTAAATACATAAATCTTTTATGTAGTCAAGTCCGGTAAATAGAATAAGTATTTTACCAAAGAAAATGATTCTATAAAGTGAACATATAAAAATACTTTTTTAAGGAAAGCAAGCAGTTTTAATTTTCAAAAATTGTATGTATTATATATCGTAAAAAGATTCTCCGTAATTTTTTATTTATCAGAATGTTTGATATTATGTACATTTATAAATAAAAAGTTCTTCAAAACTAATTGAAACTGCACGGATATCTTTTTGATCAACACAGTTCATTCGGCATTGCATATTATTCCACAATATTATACTGTTATTTTAATTTTATTTTTTATACCTTCGTTTCACCGGTTTATTTATTTAACATTAGTACATGCAAGCACTAAACTCTGTTTCAAGATCCATAGAAATGATCTAATAGAGAAGTATCTCCTTGGGCATAAACAAAATCTGAAAAAAAAAAGATTTCAAGTGTATCATTTGGCAGCAACATCCAAAAATTTATATTTTACGAATAAAATAAATTAACCTTTGGTTATATGATGCACTTATGTATTTTAATGATTAAACAATAAAAAAAGATATCCTGTGTTGGGAAAACCGGAAATTGCACTTGGGATGTTCAGTCCAAAAGTATTGTAAAATAGCGATAATGAAAGGATTTTAAAAGTCACCAGAAACGTCAATGATAAAAAAGAATTGTAAAAAGAAATCTGAAAAGAAAAACTGAAGACCGTGATGAAGAAAAAGAAGAATACATTGAAGATACTTTATGAGACAAGTTAAATAAACCGAGTTGTTACAATTAAATTCAATTTTTTTAACGTATTATTCTTTTTTGCATTTTGAAATATATACCAGGTGTGTGAGAAAAGTAATGAGACTGGCTTTTTACTTACCAAAAATTTTATTTTTTCAGACAACAATATATCCTCTTCAAAGTAGTTATCTTGGGCAGCTATACACCGGCGGAGTCGTTGTAACCACTCCTGGTAACAGCGCTGGAAGGCTTCACCTGGTAGGGCTTTTAACTGGTCGGTCACATCTTTTGAATGTTCTCCAGAGTTTTAAAATTACGTCTTTTTAAGACATGTTTCAATTTATGAAAACGGAAAAAGTTACAAGGACTTAAATCAGGTGAATAAGGGGGTTGAGGAACCCTAGGAATGAGTTTTGAGGTTAAAACTTCCATGATGGAAATGGCCGTATGAGATAAAACATTGTCATGATGACGCATCCACTTGTCGCTCACGCGAATTATTCTTTTCCTGAGCCTTTCAAGAACACCTTTGTAAAACACTTGGTTGACAGTTTGTCCTGGAGGAACAAATTCTTTATGCACGATAAAAAGTATTCTTTATACTCTCAAAAAAGCAAATCGGCATGGTTTTGATCTTTGATTTGCTCATTCGACATTTTTTCGGTCGAGGAAATGACGGAGTGTGCCACTTTTCGCTTAGCCGCTTTGTTTCAGGATCGTACTCAAATATCTAGGATTCATCACCTCTGATCACACGATTGAAGAATTCTTGGTCATTGTCAATCCTCTCGAGAAGATCAACGCACAGTTTCTTCGACTGTCCTTCTGTTCCGTTGTGAGGTTTTTGAGCGAGGTTGATCTTCAACGTGTTCTCGGCCTTCCAAAAACGATTTGTGCCAGCGGAAATACTATGCCTATTAAGTGAGGTATGATTATTTTTTGTCTTCGAAACCCGACTTTTTTTCACCCCCTAAGCTAATGGTTGGTGATATAAAAATGTTTACTTAGATAAGTTTTAGTCCATTATCCAATGAATAGTAGAAACTTTAAACGAAATTGATATTTTACTTAATAAGAAAGTTATAGCGATATTTTTGTTTGTTTTCATCATTCCTTGCCGTGATAGTTGGTCATATCAAAAATTAATACAGATAAAAGTTTTAAGTAATTTTTAGAGGATTAACAACGAATTTAAACTGATTCGATACTGTGCCTATTACGGGAGGTATGATTTTTTTCATCAAAACCCCATTTTTTCAACCTCCTGCGTCAATGGTTGGTGATATCAAAAAAACGTTGTAGGTCGTTATTCAAAAAATAGTAGGAACTATAGACAAGTTCGATATTTTACTTAATAAGAAAGTTATAGTGATTTTTTTTTAGGAAAAGCCCCTCTCATTTCCAGCCCATTGGTCCAACTTTGGCCGTTTACGAACTCGACCGCGATTTTGGAACGATCTACTTTTAAAAAAATTTTGAAAGTGATTGGTGTAAAATTACGGCAGTTATCGTGTCCACAAGAAAGTGAAATATATATATATATATATATATATATAAATATATATATAGATATATATATATTATATATATAAACTTTTGAACTGATGATGGTTTTGAGGTCTGGGGTATGTGAAACACAAGATATGTCGAAATTTCGAATCATGGTACCCATTACAATAGGTCGTTTTCTTATGAAATCTACCTAAAAACGGCAAAACACCCTTGTACCCCTTATAATAGAACAGACCATCATTATATATCATTTGATATGTTTATGTTCCACGATTGATTTATATAGGATAATTTAATGAAATAATTATAAAAGCAATTTAATTATGATAACAAAGTGCGCATGTGTGGATTGAAAGAGAGATAGAGAGAGAGAGAATGAGTGTGTGTGTGGTGGGGCTATATCCACACGTGAGTAAATATAATCCAATTAATTTACGAAACGAATGTATTCGTAATATTATTATAACGTCAAGTCTGTATTTATGATATTATAGCTTTATATTTAATTGTATTGAATCCGTAATCAATAAAGCAATCAACATTAAATCTAGGGAACAATCAATAAAGTAGAACATGTAACAACCTTTACCTCCCCCTGTTTCACTCGCAATCTACTACAATCCTTTGGTACAATGAGTAGTGTGTTTCGTGCGTTCGTGTTCGTTTGTCAGCAACATGCTGACAAACTAATAAACTGAAGCTCGTTAACGTTAAATTCGATGAGGCAGTATAGCACCTTTTAGGTCCTGCTATTCAGTAATGCTGTTAATTACAACCGCACTCGTTTATTTTCAAAGAAGGATAGCAATTTATTTTATTAGAGAACTAAAAAAGATGTTTTAAAAGTATTTGTACAATAAACTATATATAAGTTAAAAATTTCTTAAATTTAAACAAATCAATTTTTTTTTGCAACTAAAAAACTAACCCAGTAGGCAGAATGTCAATATCGACGTCAATATTATACAGAGTGTTTTTAAAATCGTGAGCTGGCTATACTTTTTCAGATTCTACTTTTTTGTCTTTTAGCTGTGTGATATAGTTTTTCATAAAAAACCACAACAGATTTCATATTTAGCTCTTAATTCTATCTCTCAATTTGGATCCAAGAATTATATTCCGGCTTGATTTTACCAAAGACAAACGTGAAAGTGAAACTTCACCAAGGCGAGCTAACCAAAACAAATATTGATTCAATTTTACGTGGTTGGAGAGCAACTGGGCACCCGTTGACCTTAAAACAGAGAAGAGGCATACCATCCCCCCAAGTCCTGTATAAATCTATACAAGGACTTTCCCCTTAGTCGTGGCGTGCCATTTTTGCTGCCATGCATCCACCGCGAGACATTAAAGTTTCCTACGCAGACGAGAGATGGACAATTGTTCGAAATTTAGAATCGGTATATTGAGATCACTGTTCCGCTCCGGTACTGGCCCGGCCCGAAACCGCATCCCAAATACTTCGGACTCCCTGCCTCTTCCCAACTTCCGCATGGCTTCCCGAACTTTCACCACTAAATCGATTGGGAGAGCTTAATAGTATGCACTGGTGTGCATACTATTAAGCCTCTGCGCTGGGCACTCCTTGTTTGAAGAAGTACTCTCTATTATAAATATATAAATCTAACCAATGCTCCTAAACGGGCGCCGCGTAAGCAAGGTCATGCTTTCAAAGACACCTCGGTACAACTTGTACATTTGACTGCCGACAACCCATAGTCTTTCCGAGCAATCCTCCTTAGTTTGTGCATCACTGAGACGGCCTCCGCCGCCGCTTGTGGCTAATGTGGCTAAACAGCAACTTCTCATCAAACAAAACACCTAGATACTTATGAACTCTAACTCGACTGATTACGCAGCCTTTATACTTAATGTCTGCACCATTGAGAACCATGTACTTCGTCTTGGTACAGAAATATTTAAATTTATTTTATGTCCATTCAGCCCTCTGCGGTTCACAAAACCGCCTGCGCTCGATCTTCTACCTGCTGCCGTGAGTTACCACGAACTAATAGAAGACAGTCGTCGGCGAAAGCCTAGGCCGTGACCCCTTCTGGGAATGACAATCCCAGAAATCCGTCAAAGACCAGGTTCCACAGTAAGGGACCGAGAACGGAACGCTGCGGGCTTCCTCTGGTAACAGATTTTTCCACAACTAGGTGCGCATCTTTAAGCCCAGACATGCGGTTACACAAGTAGTCACGTATTACGGCCTGTAGGGCTACGGGAACATTGCGGCATTCCAACTTATAGAGAACTCCAACACAAGAAAGGAAATGCTGCCTCTATTGTTCTGTAGCTACGTCTATATCAACTCTACTTTTTATTTTCACCAGTAAATCATGCCTATTAAAAGAATCACATAATTGTTGTTTTACTTCTACAACGATCGCCGACAACTGTAGACAGTCAAATAAAATTAAAATTATCTACAACGTTTCGTTCTTAGGGAATACATATTCAAAATATTAAAATATAAATATTGTAACAAAAAAATAATTAACCGTTTTAGTTTAATAAAAATTTAACTAGAAATATAATAACAATGAAGAAACAAAAAAATCTAAAAATAAAAGCACCATCTATATTCGGGATAGAATAAGTAAAAAAAAGGAGATTAAAATATACAATTAATTACATTTAATCTAAAATCTCCCTGGTTTAAGATAAAACTGAAAAATTACAAGTATAATTTCATAATTTATTCGGCATATCAGTCGGTAACTGTAAATGAGCATTCTATTTAATTTTGGTAAAGATTTTATCAAATAAAATTAATATTATGATAACTGATTATTGTTAAACAATCATGTTCCAAAATTATAAGCAAAACATTGGGCAAGTTGTACAATATGTTAAATATTATAACATCCTTACTATATTATAATATTGTTATCCTTATTATATAATAAAGATCTGAAAAATATAAAAAGAATTTTTTTTCGATTTTTTTTTTTTTACATTTATTTTACGAAATCGTAATTATTTTTCTGATACTAGTATCTATAAAATTGGATGTCTAGGGACAAGGCTCGGCCGTAAAAATTAATTACAGAGTTTTACAACCTGACTATATATCCGACAAAATCCACCATTATCTAGGCCGAAAATAAAGTTGTGCGTTTATAGGTACGGTACTATCGTCAATAAATCGCATTTCTTACTTAATATTTCTATTTGTTTGCGGTATGTTATAGCAATGTATAATTTATTCGTTGTACGAATATATAATATAAACATATGTTATTATTCTATGCATTTTATATTAAAATTTCAAAAAAATTTAATTTTCCAAAGAATGAAAATTCGATCAGATAAATTATACGGGGAATTTCTAGAAATTACGAAGAATTTAAAATAATTTCATTATTTAAAATAACAATAGTGTGAAATTACTGTTTTGAGTGTAACCCCAATATAAAAACTGGTGTATGTAATAATAAATATGCAACATGTGTGATTTGCGTGTAATTTTCTGTCCTTCCTAGAATTTACTCTAACATTCGTAGTTAACGCGTTTCGGAGTAGTTCTATTATCAAAACTACTTTTAGCACTCCTAGTTTTGAGAATAGAGGTACTTCTGAAATACATCGATTACGAATGTTAGATAGTAATACTTTATAGTCGCATCAAAAATTAAAGTCATTAGCAACTTATCAGTGTAATGTAACTGTACCGTAAATTTCTAATCTTAAATAAAATGCGGTCGACTACTCTTGAGACGTGGGGTTAATTGAAACCCAACCACGAAAGAATACCGGTATCCACGATCTAGTATTCAAATCCGAATAAAAGTAACTTTTCTTACGATTTACGAATGTTTTAGAGTGGCAATGCTAAAAAGAGCAGAAAATAACACTCAGATCAATTATGATAATCCTAAAGAAAATATAAAATATTGTGAAAATTTATCGGTGAGAAATATTACTTTTTAGTCCAGAGCGTCTTCCATTCCCTTCCAGTTTCATTTGTTTCAATTTCATTCATCCAATTTTTTTCTCTTCCTCTCTTTTCATTCCATCTTTATCCTTATAATCATTATTTAAAAATTATTTCGGATAGGCTGCAACAAAGATTTTTACCTTCGTCATTATTTTTTTTAATCTGTTCCTATGTTACTCTTCGCAATACTTTCCTTTTCTGATTTTTTTTAAATTAAAATGTTTTCCTTATTTCTTTGGAATATTTTCAAAGCAATATAAGGTAAATAACTTTAAGGAAATAATAAAACGCAAATAGATTTCTCATTTTGTCTATCCCTTTCACTTTCTACATTTTCTCTACGATTACATTTCTAAACTACCCAAATATTTGCCTTACTTCTTTGTAACAATATACAAAAAAATCTGTAGTAAACACCACATGACTTCCTTGTGCAGCTATTAAATTACATATACACAATTTTTAAAATGAAAAGTACATAAAATTTCATTTCATTAAACTTACGATTTTTTTAATCGTTATACTGAATTATTTATCGTAATTTTTTTATGAGAGTTAGATCCAAATATTTCATTAATTATAATTTCATTTAACTATAACTCAGGAACCAATGAAAATAAGTTTACTTATATAGTTGAAAAGCTCTCAATAACGGCTTCTTATTATAGTTAAGAAAAAGTCAAAAATCAATATTTTTTTTTTTGGATTTTGAGCTTTTTTAGACACTTTTGGTCCAGTCAATTGTAATCAAAAGGGGAGGTGCACAACTAAATGTTACAGCAATCCCAAATCCTTTCTTTCTTCCTGTTTAGCCTCCGGTAACTACCGTTTAGATAATTCTTCAGAGGATGAATGAGGATGATATGTATGAGTGTAAATGAAGTGTAGTCTTGTACATTCTCAGTTCGACTATTCCTGAGATGTGTGGTTAATTGAAACCCAACCACCAAAGAACACCGGTATCCACGATCTAGTATTCAAATCCATAGCAATCCCAAATCCAAAATTTCAATACCCTACGGCTAATCGTTTTTGAGTTGAGTGAGATACATATGCACGTACGTACAGATGTCACGTCGGAACTAGTCAAAATGGATTCAGGGACGGTCAACATGGATATTTCCGTTGAAATCTGAAAATAAAAACTTTTCATAATCACAATACTTCCTTTAATTTGTAAAAGGAAGTAAAAAGGAATGGTAAAATAAACTTATACAAACATTTTTCCAATCCTCTTTTTCAATCAGTTGTTTTCCTTCTTGCTGACAATAATTCTTTCTTTTTTTTTAAATTCTTTCCTTGACAATTATTCTTCTTATTTCAATAGATATACTAATTATTTTATTGTTACACAGACAGTATTTTTATTTAAATATTAAAAAAAACGAACCATCCATCCGTTGCGCTAACTCTTCATACTGATCATAAACAGATGCATTACGGTAATCAAAGCTATAAAGCAGCCATTTATAGTGATTTTATTACTGCGTGTGCAGTCGGATATTCTGTTAAAATAACAGATACTTAAAATGATTACTTGTAAAACGCTTAGGATTCACTTTCCCAAATTAATATAATCACAATAAGATAATAATTAGATTATTTATTCACCAGTAATTATTCTCAATAAATTTGGATTAATATTAGTGAATTATAATACCCAATTAATAGTTTACCATTAATTAATTACTCATTAGATTTAATTTTTTCTGAACTGCTAGGCATAAAAAGGGACGGCTTAAAATTATTATTGGCTTCCTTTGATTTTTCAAGTCATCGAATATCTTTCATAGTTTTTTTTAATAACATAGATAGCTTTATTTTTACATACCAAAAAAGCTAGAGAGCTTGTAAGAATCATTTCTGATTTGGATCTGCAAGTTAATTGAAAAACCGAAAGGGAACGGAACGTAGTTGCTGACTTTCTTAGATTCTTAGCCCCACGGAGGATGGTTGAGGGTTCAAATGCTGTTAAAGATGTATCAGATAGAATAACATCCCGGGTGGCTAGGGAGCCGTCTGAGTGCTTAATTTACCAAGATAGGCGTTTTGGCATCGAGCACTACCTGGCTGATATATTCGCTGTTAGTATGAGAATATATGTATGGAGAACCCGGTGATGGAGCAGCGGTATGGGAGTATTTAAGCATTGATCTCGCGCATGCGAACTAGAACAGAAAGAAATAGATTATGTTTTCATCAGAGGCTTATTACATTTGTGAAACTGTTTCTTAATTTTTAAGTAAATCAAGAAGACATTGAATAAATTGAATTGTAGGACAAAGTTGCTCGGATTAACAGGTACGAACCAAAGTTGAGTTCAGTAAGGGAACCAGGACTAAATTTCGTTGTTGCGAGCTACATTTTTGGTGGTACGTTATGTTTAAATTTGCCTCGAATTTCGAGACATTCACGGAAATTGGCTCATAATAAGTAGAACTAGGCGCGGGTTTCGTGCTTCCGCGAACTCGGTTAGCTAGTTCAGAGGGAAACAAAGTAGGGCATTCAAGTCCGGACGGGCCTACAGCGAAGGCAAAAGCTGAGTTAATAAATCACCGAATCATTTGCATCGGTGGCAATCTGATAAAAGCCAACCTGATGATTATGTAGTATTATCAATTTTAGAGAATCTGAAAGACGACTTCCGGAATAGCCCTTCAGGACTAAGAACGGAGGGGGTGGTTTGGTGACCGGGATTGTCACAAGGCGCAGTGTCTCCCCTTACGATGGTCAGGATGGTTCTTGAACTGAGTTGCATTAGTTGCATCCGTATTTCATCGCGTCAAAATGTGATGTTAATTAAAACCTTAACAACAAAACAGTGACCAAGATATAGTAACAATAAAATGTAAACGTTAAAGTATAAATTATCCGAGTTCGTCTTCAACTGTCTGCTTCCGATATAAAAGTTTGGCTCAAATTCTCTTTGCTTCTTCAACCAATTTATTGAGATAAGACAGAGTACTAACAAATTTTATTTTATTCTTTTCAACTAAAATTATATTAAAGACGTTGCCTTTGGTATATTGATAAAAATTTGCTTATTTCTCGGCTTTTAATGCTTGCTCTGGAACAGACTGTATTCAAAAAAATTACAATGAAATTGTAAACCGAACGAAAAGAGTCCTGCAGATATAATTTCTGTATCTAAAAAAAAAACAAAAATTTCTGTAATATAAATAAAACTGTTTTTAACAAAACGATACGGATATCAAAAACGGTAAGACAAGTACATCTCTATTATCAAAATCTGTATTAATTAAGAATTTTCTCTAAAAAAAAGAACACGTTAAATATATGTAATAGACAACAGATATACAATAATAGATAATAAAATAATGTTTAAGTGTTCCACATAATAAGAAAAAAAAGAAAAAAAAATTGTTACAAAACTCTTACCGGCCTGATTTCATGTATTAAACAACGAATAATCATAAGAATTGTATTATTTCTGGAAATGTGATATGTATTACATATAAATGAGAATGTTACCGAACGGTTTACAATTTTATTGCAATATTTTCGGATATCGTTGTGTTTTATTAGATTATTCTAAATTTTTATTATCTTATGGATTCATTATTAAAATTTATTGACTTAGAACAAATTGAATATCACAGCCATTTTTCTTTTCTTATTTTTTTGCTTTTAAATTTCAAATCTAGTTCTACACAATTCCCTGTTGTGGTAGTTATAAAAAGAATATAGAAATACTATTTACATGTCAACAATTTACATGTTGAGGTTGAATTTTAGTAAAATATTTCAAAACATAAAAATTATAAAAAAATATACAAGTAAACTATTATTATAAAAATATAAAATTCAAACAGAATCTCCTTTCCATCAATATTTTTTCTTTGTAAAGTAGAGTGGAATTCATAAAAACTTTCGATAAAAATAACGTTAAAAAATGAATTTCTAAATTCAGAAACTTTATAAAAAATTTAAATAATAAAATCTAAAATTCTTGAAGAAACTTTTTGAAAGGGAATGCACATTCTTAGAGGAAAAATCACATTAAAGTATTAGAAAGTAAGTATTTTATGTACCCACAATATTAACGATATATATATAATATTGTATGTATTATTTATAAATTTAATAAAGTCAAATAAGAATTATTTTGAAATATGCAGGTTCTAAAAACTTAACTGCACAGAAAATATCTCAAGCCAAGTTTGTAATTAAGGGATTTTTGTAATATAATATATAAAATATTGACCGTAAATGTCTGTGTAAAAATTATAAATCAATTAAAACAATTTGAATAATTATAGAAAATGAAAATGTTTTTTGTTTAATCCATTTTTTAGCAATTTTTAAAATTACTGTCATAAAAGATATAGAATTTTTAACTTAAAAAATTTACTGTTTGTATGAATCTGTGTAACCATATATTTAACCTAATTCGTTTAAATGTGTTACATAGTTCACAGTTTAAATCATAGAAAATAAATCTAAAAAAATAATGCCAGGGTTACTAACGTGTTTATAGTTTTGTTACGCCTCTTTGCTAAATATATACTTTTTACGTTTACATTTTTGTTCGTTTATATTATATGGCGCTTAGAATGGTATTTTTATTTCAAATAATGCAGGGCGAGGAGTATTTTATTTTGCATTGTATTGTCATAAACTCTATTCTATTGTCCAATGACGACCTACATTGCAATTTTACTACCTACGTAATATAAACACACTTGAAACATGTACGTCATCTCAGCCTATTTTTAAGTGAATGAAATAACAATGTGTTAATTGTAATATTCATTCAGAATTGTTATTTCATTTCTTATATGTACGAGTATTATATAATAACGTAAGCTAATATATATTTTATTATTATTACTATTAACTTTATTTAAATTTTAAATATATTTATCTAAATACGGTTTAGAGGAAATAAAAATAATTTATATAAAACAGATCTACTTAAATTTAATATTAATTTATAATTTTTTTCCTTACAATAGATGTCATGCTGCCTAACTCGATAAAGTTTAAACATTAAGTACGATCCAAAAAATTACAATGAATTTGTAAGCTGTATGGTAAGGATCTCGCAGATATCATTTCTTCCACTCAAAAAACAAAAAACTTCTATAACATAAATAAAACTGTTTTTAACAAAACGACACCAAAAAAGGTAGGACCTACATTTTTATTCAAAAAAATCTATTATTTAGAATTATTTTTAAAAAAAATACACGGCAAATATATGTAATAGAGAATAGATATACAATAATAGATAATAAATAATGTTTAAGCATCCATATTATAATAAATAAAAAAAATTGTCACAAAATTTTACCGGCCCGATTTCATTTATTAAACAACGAATTGTATTATCATACGAATTGTATTATTTCTGTAAATGTGATATTTATTACATTTAATGAAATCGGGTTGGTAAGAGTTTTGTAACAATTTTTTTTTTACTTATTATATGAACAGTTTTAATTTATGTCATAGAAATTTTTGTTTTTTGAGTGGAAGAAATGATAGCTACGAGCTCTTACAGTATGGTTTACAATTTCATTGTAATTTTTTTGTATATCACTTCGTTTTGTTAAATTTTTTTATTTTTTTTATGAATTGTTATTTTGATTGTTATTTTATGGATTTATTATTAAAACAATTAGTTTTCAAGATGAAAAAATCCTGAAAGTTTTCACACGTATCTATTTTTAACCATCTCCTATTGATTATCTTATGGATTTATTGCCTTAGAACAAACAAATTGAATTTCACGACAAATGTTTTTTTTTTGGTAGTCATGTCATTCACTTCATACCATATTTTTCCTTATTTAATAAAACTGGTATAATGACCTTTACGATTCAAAGATCCGTAATGTAATATTGCAATTATTACTTTGCAACTGTAAACCTCGATTTTTATCTTTAAATTCGATTTTATCAGTCGAATTTATTTGTTTATTTTTTAATAAAATAGTATAATAGTATATTGATTTTTAAAGAAATGATGGGAATTAAAAAAAATATTTCATCTTCAGTACTTTCATTTATATAAGAGCATTTACTATTAAAACAAGCTGTAGTATATTTTCTTTTAAATTTTATTCAAGTGCATTATCAAGATTTGTGCGCTACGTAGTACTATCAAGTTCTGCTATCTAGCGGCGCGATTCGTACACTAAAAAAATGAATAAAATGACATATTCGAGTCCCGCGGTTCATCAAATTTTATATATTTTTTGAAGTATTCTTTGTTACTAATCTTACAGAAAGTGTAATCTTAGTGTTTTCACGCTAATTTTTCCCCATTTTAATTTCACTGTTAGGTTTGGTCAAGCTTAGAACCGTAAACGTAGTTCGTTGACTTTGTCGCTACTTACCGACGAAGTTCTAACGAATTCCGTGTTTTTAGTATTCTATATTAGGAGATGGTTAAAAATAGATAGATAGGAGTGAAAACTTTCAGGATTATTTTACCTTGAAAAACTAAACTACAAGGATCATCTCATTTTTACATTTCTAATGAAAATATTTATGATTTTATTATATTGAAGAGGGTTCTGCTGTATTCTTGATAATTTTTATTTTATAAAAAAAAAAATTGAAATTTGTTTTGTTTTTAAATGAATTTTACGAAATGGCATGTGGTAAGTTTTTTCCATTCCAAATGGAATATAAATATTATATTGTCAATGTAGACTTGGATAAAATGGCATCTGCGTCTACTACAACTTGCCAACTATCTTAATGTTAACCAAACTCAGCTGGTATAAAGCAACAAAAAAATTAAATATAAAAAAAAATCACTCTAGTATATTTAACCAAGTGTATTTGGGTAAGTAAATTTCGATTTTTACCCGTCCAGATAGCGCTATAACAGGGCTATAGATATAGTACATAAAGTACTGCAATCGGTACAATTTGGGCATATGTAGTTTTCACTGGATCTTAATATTTAGACACCTAAAGAAACAAAAAAAAAAAGGTGGAAATTCTCCGGATTTAATGTTCGTATGTACTCGTGTGTGTTGGGTGTTGGCCTCTGAATCACCTTATATCAACAGAAATATTGGTGGATTTTGACGATTTGATTAGAATGCTTCTACGTATGCGGAATTGATGCCTTTAAATATTTAAATTAAAAGGTCAAGAGGGTGAGGCTGTAGAGCAAGATATCCCTCGGTATCTGGATATTTCGCCTAATTAAGGTGATATATTTTTGGACCCATTTATAAACAATTAAAAAATAACAATATTTTCAAAAAAGGTTTTGCACAAATTGCACCCCTACCCCACAAAATACTCTAATTACTGATATTTTGTGACGTCACAGATGAGTGGTAGAATTAAATAAATGAATGGTATTTAAAGTTTAAAAAAGTAATTCGGTCTGGTTGGGTCTCAAACTCGATCAGCCAGTCTACTCGGTACCTGGTGCGTTGAACCTTGCGGATAGATCAGTCTGCCGACCGTACAAGCGAAATTTGTTCTATATAAGTTGTGAAATTACATTCGTTTAGTTAGTGCCGACTATCGCCACTAGCACCCGCGCGAATTAAATAAGGTAGGCGCGCGCGCTTTTTACTTGAATCATTGAAACGAAAAAAATATTATATTTAAATAAGATGATAAATAATTTTAATTTATTTATGTGTGTGTATATGTGTGTAAGCCCTGCATCAGAAAAAAACGCACAGTTATAAAAATTTCCCAGAACAGAGCTTTAGCCGCGTGACGGCTTAAGTCCTACAACTGTGTTGTCAGTCAGCTTTTTTCTTTTATTAAATGTTTTGTACCAATTACTTGATCGTGTTTTATGTAACAAATTTCTGTGTTATTATTGCTAGTGAATGATTTTTCTTGTCTTTGTATGTGTGTGTATATATATATATAAATAAATAATCTCTTTGTATATATAAATAAATAATCTTGATTATAAACTTACTTTATATTTTAACTCTGTATTATTAAAATATGAAATACTTCATTTATCAAAATTTGTATTTACTTCTTTGTTCAGTATCTACATTAAGAGTATATTACGAAAGATATTGTAGTGTAATATTTTCTTGTTCCCTTCATTGTAAACAAATAAATACATATTATAATAATAAATATGACGATGCGGTAAGTTTATACAGACAGAACCAACTCATTTAATAGTCAGATCTGATTCAATTCATAGTCTGTAGGTGCAAAACAACATGATTATTAATACAACTGACCGATTATCTTTTGTTTACTAGGTAGGCTGTAGACTAACATACATTGAATACAAATTAATTTTAACCAGAAATATCCAGAAATAATCTTGAAATTTCTAGAATAGAAAGTTATTTTCAATTACCAATTAATTATATCTTTTTATATGTTTACTTGTGTCTAATATAAAGTGACGTGTGTGTGTGTGTGTGTGTGTGTGTGTGTGTGTCTGTGTATATATATATATATATATATATAATTATATTGTTATATTATATAGCTACCACAGACACGAAAGTCAATTTTTTCACTGAATTTACTGATCGAAAATATTAAAATGTTTACAGAAGTGTATGTATGACATTCCTTCACAAAGTCGCTCAAAACACGAATAATTTAGTTTAATTTTTCAAGGAGATAAAGAAACAAAAGGAGATATATATAAAAGGTGTGGCAGGACATGAGTTTAAAAATTCATAATTGTAAAGGATAAAAATGAATAATGGGTTAAGTATACGCAAGTTACTTTTATCTGAAGAGCACGGCTCTTCATATTTAACCTAGCCTTTTATAGAAATAATAAACCATTTAATTAAATATAAACAAATAAAAATAATATATTTTTATCAATTTAATTTTACAATATTTTGCTGAATAAATAATACTTCATAAACTTAGTTTATTTACATGTTTTCATTTTATTTATTACTTTATTCAATTTTAATTTAGAGCTTTATATTAACTTAATTATTTTCCCTGCTGTAACTCGTAAGGATAAAAGGCAAATACGCTACAACTCTGCTATTGAGTAATTATAACTTTAATCCACTTAAATCCAAAATTTTAAATAAATCCAAAAAGTGTTTTAAAAATTAAAAGAAAAAATTATTTTTAAACTTTAACTCCCTCCCACCAATAATAATGTCAAAGTATTATTTCTTTGTTTTTGGTGATTTCAGTATTATATACTTATGAAGTCATTAAAAAAAGAAATATGCAATAAATAAAAAGATAGCGCACGTACTGAGCTGAATATAAAGTGGGATTTTGTTTACAAAATTTTGAGAAAATTGAATCCCAAAAAACCTTCCCCGCCAACTGAAGATATTGATCCCAATTGATTTACCAACAAATTACCCCATATAAAATAGTGTGTATAAAATGTTATTGAAATCGGTTTATCCAGTCAACAGTTATTAAGCTTTAAACACACCGACACTCGTACGTACTACGAACATTACATCTTACCGTTTTTTTTGTCTTTGTTTTTTGGGTCCCTGGGTCTTGAAACGTCGAGAAATGAAAAAAAAAAAAACATTTTTAACTGATTACCATACTTACTTTCTTGCAGCATAACTCTAGAGGTTTCCTGTTCCAGGAAAATAAAAATAATAATTAAACGAAAAATATAAAACAAAATTTTTTAATAAGTGAATTTAAATTAAAAAACAGAAACTTTAACGTTTGAAATCGGCGTGAAAATAAGGATTAGTTAATTTTAATTCATTGGTTGTGTATGGATTGGGCACCAGTTGTTTAAATTTTTATTTTTTTCAAAAGTTAAAAAAGTGAATTAAATAGTATCACTATACTTTTTAGTAAGGGAGTTTTTTTAAATCAGTTCTATTTATTTTTATAAAGTGTATGTTATAAGTTAATAAAGTTAATAACTTTTTTGAATAATTCTTTTTTTGCCTGTATTCAGCACATGTATATATATTACTAGCCAGACTGTCTAGCCGGAACCTGAACCCTCAGGGCCCAAAGCGGCCCAGGACAACCACGGAGCCAACTCAGAGGCCTCGGCGCCTCTTGGAAGCACGAGGCCTACCCTAGGGCCCCAGAACTCGCTTCGCTCGCCATTCCTATATTGTAAGGAAACTTTGCCTTGAAAACCCGCAGAGCTCGTTTCGGTCACCATTCCCGTCTACCCAGAGGGCTTCGCCCTCTGGACTTCCCGCACTCTTCGTTATCCTCATGGTATAAAAATAATACTAATAAATAGCAATGAAAGTATTCAGGCTTTATAGAAACCTGAAAATAAAATAAATTACAAAAGACAGAGTAACAGTAACTGTGGCAATTAAAGTACACACACCTTTGACGATGAAAGATTCGTAACTTATTTCTTTTCCGTGAAGAAACACAATAATGAATTAAAAGGATTATTTTTTTCCCTTTATGAATGTCTTTAATTTACAACTTCATCCTCCTTGGGGGTGAAGAAATAATGAATATTTTTAATATTTTAACCTTCATGGGAGTTAGATCCTCAGGCTGTGGCTTAAAACCTTCCATGGTATAATACGAACGTATTGTAAAAATTTGTACGCAATCGATCGGTTGGTTATTTTAGATTTTTCAACATGAATTATATCTAAAACCTTCTCAGTTATGTCAAGAAATATGAGTAAAAATTTGGTTGCGATTGATTGAATTGTTTTTTCTTTATCCCGAACAAACAAAACCTATGTCCGTGTTTATAAAATAGTATAGAAGATTTAAAACAATTAGAAATATTATTACATTATACCAAGTATAACAAAAATATTAAATTAGTACTGACAAAAAAATTAATCTTAACGGAGATATTTCAATTAAATAAAAGATGTATATTTTAAGTATAATAAAAGTATATTTTAAGGAAGAACATTATAATGTAATTAAAATTTATAAACAATTGCATTGTTATTTAAATAGATAGGATAATAAACTTTTACCACTTAAACGGTAGTAATTTAAACCATACATTTAATAATAATATTGCAATATTAATAATAATAAATAATGCGATTTTTTTTACGAACACGTTATACAGAAACAATAATTTAATATTTCTAAATGCTATATTATTCCATAATAATTTTATTTTTATATACGTTGTTAATAATTACAAATAAAACCTTGAATATTTAATTTTAAGTTATGCATTATTAGTATTATAGTAAGAATATATTAAAACAATAAGAAATTAGTCCATATTTAATCTAGCATCTAATACTAATTATGAAAATATATTACACATTGTATTATAATAAATACAAAACACAATCTATTTATTAAGTTAAAACATTCTAAAACCATTTAGAAATCATTATATACGTAAGTAACATTAAACAATGCTTACTATAAACTGTGTCATATCTAAATATAAAAAATCGTTATTTAAGTATTACAATAACAGTTATAAAATTATTCTGACCTCGCTTGAATTAAACAGATTTGTGACTGTATTAACGAGAAAAACGTGCACCCATTTTAAAAATAAAGTTGTAAGCAATACGTTGCTGAACGAAAGAAAAAGTGAATACATATAAATTGTAAATAAATGTTTTAAAAAGAGAGGGAATTAGCACAAGAATAGTAGTACATATAGAGAGAGAGTCAATGTGGGAGGGAAATATTACCCCACTTATCATTGAAGAATATAGTGGGAGTGGAAGAGTACGTAATAAAAATAATACTATGGCAGTCGTATTACTGAAGATCAGTTTAAAAGACAATTTAAGTAGGCCATTGTATAACCTATACGAAACTAACATATTAATTAAAATTGGCTAGCTGCCCACTCATATACCCTACGTAAGTACTTAAATTTATGTATTATAATTATATAATAAAATATATTATTAATATATAAACCGTATAAAAGAAACCGAAATCGATTCCTATACATTGTACGTTCATAAAAAAAAATGTTTATAATCATTATTCGTTTTATGTTCTCTGTAATATATATATATATATATATATATATGTATATATCCAGAGTGTCTCAGGAAGAAATTGACAAACATTCAGGACATGTTCTATAGGTAAAAATAATGAAAAAAAATCATATAAACATGTCTGAAAACGTTTAGTTTTCGAGTTACAACTAGCGAAAGATTTCGCTCGGTTTTCAACTTTTCTAATAAAAAGAAGCACTATTATAATTTTTTGGAAACCCAAATTAAGAAGTAAAACCAACTTTACCTTTACTTCTAACTACTTCTACTTTACTTCTAACTTTATTTGGTTATAACTCTGGAACGAATGAAAATACTATCGCTTATGTTATATGTTGAAAAGCTCTCAATGACGGCTTGTTACTGCAGCTAAGAAAGAGTCCAAAATCCAATAACAAACCACCAGGTTTCTTATTTAATTTGAGCTGGGAAATAGGATAAAACAGGTCTCAGAACTGTAACTTCAGTAGATTTTTGATATATAACGTAAAACATAAAATTCGAGGTCAAAAAACAAGTTTTTTTTTGTTTGTAGTACAACAGTTTTGTTAATTACTAATAAGTGCGAAAGATTTAGTAACATTGTAAAGTAGAGTAACATTTAGTAACTTGTAGAGAATTGATTGGTCCACCACGTCCAATCCAGTTAAAGAACTTAGCATTTAAGTGATTTCTGGCTATCAAAAAAAAAAAAAAATGTGACGCACCATCGTGCTGGAAAATCATTTGCAATCTCCTTTATAAAGGTACATTATCCAAAAGAGGAGGGAAATTATTTTCCAAGAAATGAATGTATGCACCTCTTGTAAGTTTTTCATTGAAAACAAATTTTCCCAGAATTTTCTAACAAATTCTTAATAATTTATTAACATTAAAAAAAATTAATAAGAAATTATAATTTATATTACTTTAGAATTCTATCAATTCAATGAACTATAAATGAGAAATTATTGTAACTAACAGTTAAACACTTTTATTAATTAAAAAAATCTGGGACGAGATATTAATTTATCCAATTTCTGCTTTATGATTGTAAAATTTAGAATATTTTTAGAAATATCTTATAGCGGGGGGGGGGGGGGGGTGTGTGCCTCCTTATTGGTGCATAAATTTATACGAAAAATTATCTAAAAATTATATATTACGCTTTTCTCTCAATCGTTGTTCTCTGAATCATATGCGCTCTGAACCAAGTATTAATTGACGAATTAATTTATTTCATTAGTTTTTAAGTTTTGCTTACAATTTTCATATTCTATTTCATCAATGTTTGTATACGGTCTTTAAGATTATAATTCTCGGGGATTATAATTTTAATTTAAGTTACCTTAATAACTAGTTAAAATATATTCCCTCTTTTCTAAATTAATTAACATTTAATCCTCGTTAAAGTACTATACCTGTATAGTAATCGCCTTAAAGCCTTTTAGAACCATTTTTGTTTTTAATTTTACGTTATCAAATCCACTTGTCTTTATACAGTTGTACATAAAATCTAGTAAAATGTATAAAAAAAATTCATTAACTAACTATACCTAATCTATCTAATGCTAACTATTCGTTAATTTTTATTTTACAAAAGAAAAAAAAGAAGTAATATTCCTTTATAACATCTTGTAATATTAAAAGAATTAATCAGAATTTAAACTGAAAAATAATTAATGATATCCAGTAGTAAACAAATCTCCTTTTATTACAAGAAAAATCTGATATGGACAAAACGACTTCCTTGTACGCCTAGAAATTTTTTTCTTAAAATGAAAAGTATATAAAATTTTATTTCATTAAAACACTTCTGATATTTTTTTTATTTTTTTATTATTGAAATATTATTCATCTGATATTTTTTTTACAATGAGAGGTTAATAATCATTAATAAATCAATATATTTAAATTAAAAAAAAGTTTAAAAAAGGAACCGATGTGCCTTCCCCTTGAACGATCCAAATATTAAATAAATTAAAACTTTATTTAGCAATAACTCTGGAGTCAATAAAAATACGTACCCCGCTTATGGTATATTGTTGAAAAGCTCCCAATGAGGGGTTGTTACTGCAGCTAAGAAAGAGTCCAAAATCCTTTTTTGGGGGGATTTTGGACTTTTTTGGACACTTTTGGTTAGTCGATTGCAATCAAAAGGGGAAGTGCACAACTAGATGTTACAACAATCCTAAATCCAAAATTTCACCATCCTACTGATAACCGTTTTTGAGTTATGCGAGAAACATATGTACGTACAGACGTCACGCCAAAACTAGTCAAAATGGATTCAGGGATGGTCAAAATGAATATTTCCGTTCAAATTTGAAAACCGAAATTTTTCGCGATCACAATACTTCCTTACTTCCTACAAGGAAGTAAAAATGGTTCTATAGTTTTGTTTTCTGTTATTATAGATTATATTATTATTATATGTTTAATGTCTTCTTTTTTTTTTATTTACATAATAAAAAAAAATTACAGGATAGCTTTAATATCACTTTAAAATATACTTTTAAAATAAAAATGAGCCCTTTATACCCTTTTTTTAAACAAAATTCTTAACCAAAACATTCTTATAACTATAAAAAAAATGAAATTTACGGAATAAATCAATTATTGTGTAGTACGAGAATTTTTTTCATACTTAAAAGATTTTTATTAATACGGATAAAGATTTGAATGATTTCGGATGAAATTAGTTGAATCATTGGAAAGAAATTTTATCTATAAAGTACATAAGAAACTTAGAGATTTTTACTTAACCAGATAAATGGGGAGAAATATAGCGATTAGTTAAAATGATATTGTTTTGCTATAAGTGTTTATTTAAATACCCTTATTTACCCTGACCTTATTTATATTTACTTGTATTACCTCTTTGGGAAAATATTATTTATTGTACATTAATAAAAATACATCCCAATACATAAAATACTTACATTATCAACAAAACAATTAATCCAAATACAACCTGGAAATTTTACTTAAAAAAAAAAATGGAATAGATTACGCGTAACTACCAATAAACGTTTGATAACCATCACCGCTTAAAAAAAATAATATATTTTAAAAATTATTTTTAGTTCCGTTATTATACATATTTAATATATATTTCCTTGGTTACTAAACTGCAATGTTTAAAAATTGCGTTGCTAAGATGCGAATACACCAAAATTTTTACATCGGTAATTAATCAAATGCATATGTTTTAAGCATAAATGTGCACCAAGTATGTATGGAAAATTTTTTAGTTGATACATAAAAGACTCTACATGAGTTAGAAAAGGTAATTTTCTAATTTAAGATGGTATTTTATTCATTCATAATATGACAACGGTAAAAATTTACAAAAAGTTTATTAAATTTTAAACAGAAATACTCTTTTATATCGTAATCATTTGTTTTATGTTCCATTTCTATTATTATTTTAAACGTATTTTTTCTTGAATAAGCTGTATTTGTAATATGAATTATTCTTTTATAAAATACATCTCTCTCTAGATTAAAGTATAAAGATAATTGTTTTAAATCGCAAAACTACTACAAAAATAATCAACAAAAAGTTAAGTTCATTAATTTAGGAGCATCACAAACCAACATCATGATTGGAGGGAACAGGACACTGTATGGAATGGAATGCAAAGTTGGCAGGAGTTTATTACTCCCTACTCCATCGCAGAACCTGGACAGAGTCCCTTGCTGCTGGATCATTCTAATCGGGCTTGTTTTTTTTTTTTTTTAAAGGGTTAATTTTAAATAGCGGGTCTAATTTTTTCAAGTTTTGTTTATTATTATTTAGTGTTTTAAGGACGGATTTAATTGCATTCCAATCCGTTGTTAAACCAGCGTTATCGAACCCATTTTACGGGCCGACCGCGGAAGGCTAGGCTTATAAGGCCTGTCCTCCCGACGTAATTCCCCTTCAGACCGTCCACTGAAGTCCTTTCGGTGCTAACTCTTTAATAGGCTAGCAGGAATACGCCGCAACGGGGCACTACCTGTAAGGAGGGAGCAATGCGTCCCCATTTCGGGAGGAGTCGCAATTGCTGGGTGATTTTATCTTAGTGTAAGTTTTGAAAAGGAGAGGTTGTGTAGAAGCTCTTCATCCGCTTCTGGTATGGCTGCCCTGGAGACTGTAGATCATGTGGTGTTCTGCTGCCCAAGATGGCGAAATTTGAGAGTCGGACTGATGGGGTACGGAATAGTGGTACGAGAAATATAAGATACAAGTGGGATAAATTAATGACGGTAGTCTCCGTCATGATACGTGGAAAGGCGTATGAGGAGAGAATTCGACAGAATATGGATCAACGGATCAACCGTGGCACGGAGTCCAAAGACAAATAATCGTGGGGCGAGTCTCTGGGGGTGGGCGGCGAGAGCTCCCCGGAGTCGCTGTCTATCAATCGCTCCCAGGGGACGCCACGGGGTCAATTCAAATCGGATAGAAAAGAGCCCAGGTGATCGAGCGGGGACTGAGTACATGCAAAAGAGATTGGTTCCGGCCCCTGCGTTACTAGAGGGGGAGGTTTTTTAGCGGGTGAGAGCCTCGCACTGCCGTCAGAGCGGGCCTGGGGGCGTCTGGCAGAGCTTTTTCCTCCCGCTACAAAAAAAAGAGAAAATTTAGTCCTGATCAATCATGTGCAATATGTTACACATCTCAGCGGGCTGGTCTAGTGGTTAACATGTCGAAAATCAGCTTTCTAAGTTGAAGAAGGTTCTGAGGTTCAAATCCTAGAAAAATTAATTACTTTTATTTAGATTTGAATACTAGACAGTGAATACAGGTGTCCTTTGGTAGATGGGGTGGAATTAACTACACGTCTAAGGAATGATCGGCCTGAGTTTGTACAAAACTTTCTTTCCTGTTTAACCTCCGGTAACTACCGTTTAGATAATACTTCAGAGGATGAATGAGGATGATATGTGTGAGTGTGAATGAAGTTTAGTCTTGTACATTCTCAGTTCGACCGTACCTGAGATGTGTGGTTAATTGAAACCCAACCGCCAAAGAACACCGGTATCCACGATCTAGTATTCAAGTCCGTGTAAAAATAGCTGGCTTTACTAGGACTTGAACGCTGGAACTCTCGACTTCCAAATCAGCTGATTTGGGAAGACGCGTTCACCACTAGACCAACTCGGTGGGTAAGTTTGTACAAGACTAAACCCCATTTACATTTCATGGATATCATCCTCATCCAATTGAACCGTGGAGGATTACTGATTGTTTACATTATAAAAATTAATTAATTGATAACAAATAAGTTCATATGTTAGGATGCACTATATTTTTACTTTCCCGTCTAGATTGCGCTGTAGCTCTAGAAGAAAATTATTGTAATTAGTCCATGCGGTTTTCACACAACTTTGACGTTTTGTTAAGGTATCCAAAAAACCGGATGGAAAATTTCCGGATGTTAATATTCGTTTGTACATGTTTGTGGTTGGAGTTTGCTATAAGTGGTACTTATTTTCATTAGTTCCAGAGTAAAAGTCAAATAAAAGTTTAATGAAATATTTCGATCTTAAAAGGGCAAAGGCACATCGGTTTGAATCAGACTTCATCTTCTTTTTTTTAAATTTATATCTATTGATTTATTAATAATTATTAACCACTGACTGAAAAAAGATATGAAAAAATAATAAATCAATAATAACAATAAAAAAAAAAAAAATACCAGAAGATATTAATGAAATAGAATTTTATGTACTTTTTATTTAAAAAAAAAATATGTATATGTAATTTAATAGGTGTACAAGGAAGTCATGTGGCATCCACATCAGATTTTTACTTTAATTCTTAAGTGAGATAAAGCGATGATTGGCCTGTAAATAGTTGTAATATACATTTTTTTTCTAATTTATGATGTAGGCTTATTTCATTTTATTTTTCCATTGATAACAAAATTTGCAATTGAAATGTCAAAGAAATGTGGCATCAAAAAATTTTTAAACATACAAGAAATGAGTGTTTACGTGATGAAAGGTAGTTAAAAGATTTTTCTTATTAAAAGCTTTTTATCTGTGTATTGCGATGAGTAATACAAACCTACGCAGATTACACACGCGAGCGCACACACACATACACACACACACTTACATACATATATATTTTTAAGTGAAAAGAATAGTTTTTTTAAAAGTATTAAAAGAGTGCACTTTTCAGACAGTACTTTAATAGCTGAAAGATATTACTAAGAGGGTAAAACCTTTTGATGCGCTATTTTAGTAAGCTGAAATGAAACCGAGTGTAACGTGAAACGAAACGAATATTATTCTTTGAATCAGAGTTAAAAGTTTTCTGGAACATGTGCTTTAAATAATTTATTTATGAAAAAAAATTACTAGAAGTGTTTTTAGAAGCGTACACCCCCTCAGTAATAGACTAATTTTTTTTTCTAAATTATAATAAAATTATTAGAGGTTATGTGTTTGTTTATACGTCTGTGGTTTTCGTTTCTCATTTAATCTTGATGTAATGGACGATTTCCAATGAGTGATTTTCTGAGGATTAAACAGTGTTCTCAAACGCGTTAAAATTAAGTACGATACAATATAAAAAGTTCACGTAGACGGATACAATTAAAATTTATTACATTAATTATCAGTTTTGACTTTGATTCATACTAAGATATTGAGCTTTACGTAAAATACTATTTATTCCTCCGCGCGCGCGTACAAAAGAACAAAAATGTATCAAAATTAGCTGGAAACCAAAAATATTTACATAAGAAAATGGTCTAGAGGTTTAGTTTCATAAGAAGTGTTCTATGACGCTTATATAACAAAACTTAAGAATAGATACTTCAAGGAAAATTAGGGAAAACAGTTTTCCGGAGTTGATTATTCACAAAGTTTTCAACAAACAAACGTGAAATCTCTCAACAACGTGAAATTAAAGGAAAAAAAAAATTAAGGTTAATTTTGTTCAATAGTCTTTTTTTTAATGGATTTATTCTGACAAGACATATCTAAAATCAATTTCTTTATGAAATTAGTATGACAGCAGTTTATAAGTCAACTGGATAAATTACACTACTAGCTCTAGGGTATGAGTTGGGTATGAGTTTGGGTATGAGTTAAAAATAATCAATATTAAGGTCGACGGTAACCTAGAGTTTTTGTAACAAGGAATGTGGGCTTATTTAATTTATCACACCTTAACAGAATCATAGCTTGATTTTTTGAATTGATCTGAACTAGATCTTTCTTAATATAGATTTTCAGTTAACCCGTTTAGTTGGTTACTTTAATATTTCTCTTTTAATCGAATCGATCAATTCTATCACCTTTCAAAAATCAATAATAAATTTTAATCTACAATCTAATGATAAAAAAATCATATTTATTTTATTTGAAAAATTATCCATTTTATAAATCCAAATATATTAACAAAGTTATAAAAGTTAAGTACTGCAAATTTCGTTAATTTTTTAAAAATTTGTACTTATTTTACAATCAATTTGTTTTCAATATATTTTAATTGCTCGGAAAGACTATGGGTTGTCGGGCCGTCAAATGTACATAGTGTACCGAAGTATTTTTGAAAGCATGAACTACCCAGCGAAGAGCCTTAATTGTATGCACTGGTGTCTTTAAAACAACCTCCTACGAGGCTACTATAATATTGGGAAAGGTAATCGATTTAGTGATGAAAGTTCGGGCAGCCATGTGGAGATTGCAAAGAGGCCGGGAGGCCGAGGTATTTTGGATGTGGTTTCGAGCCTGGCCAGTACCGCAGCGGAACGGCGATCACAATGCACCGGATCTAAATTTTGAGTTGCCCATTTCCCATCTGTGGAAAGGGTCCGCGATGGAAGCATGGCAGCTGGAATGGGACACCACGAGTAAGGGAAGATCCTTGTATAACACCTGATGTCTGACTGCCTTTCTCTTGGGGGGGACAGAGACCAGACCATTTTGGAACTTAGAGGTCAACAGGAAAATTGACTACTCACGAGCGGCGAGTCCATATGGCGAGAGCCGCTTTGTCGGACCGTATAGGAGTTCCTAGATGCGGTTGCTTTTTTCAACCTAAATTTGTAAAAATTATGGCTTCAAGCGTCATAAAATGGTGGACAGTTACTTGTTGGTACTCAGCGACCTAGGCGTGGCAGCTAATTGCTTCCTAGACGATATAAATTTTATTATGAATTTTTTAGTAGTTGACGGCGTGCGCCTATCCATTTTAGCAAATATGACAACTGAACGGTTGGGGCACGTAAGCCGATGGTATATGCACTACGCTTATTCCACTCACGCTGTTAGGTAAGCTCTAGGAGCTATTTAGGACATTGGTCGCTGAACTGTTTGAGGCTCAGTAGCCGTTTGTGGCACAGACATTCGGTCTTATGCTTTGTGGCGACCGAATGGAATGGTGGAGGGAGAAATGCCAAGCAAACCAAAAAAAATACTTAATGATCGTACATAATGATACTTAATACATAATGATCGTCATTTGAAACAGATTTTCATTATGACACAGGTTTTTAACCAATCAAAATCCTACTCTTTTCAACTACTGACAAATCAGATTTTAATCCTATTTAGTAATTAGCAAGCAGAAGTTAACTTGAACAAGCAGAAGTTAACTTGAAAGTACACCAGTAGGTTACTGTTTCTTTATTACGCAGTATATCCTTTGTAAATTATGTCGGATTCTGAGGAAGGAATATATTTTGTAGTGATCGATATTAAAGAAAACACAGAACTTATGACTAATAACCTATTGTTACAGAAATGTATTTATTTTTATTTTTTTGCTTTTATTTACAGTTGCATCCACAATTACAGTCATTAGAGACTAAAGTAACACTTCATGATCATAAATAACAAAAATAAACAATAAAGAAACAGGAACAATACAGAATAAATATAGACAAGCAGCAAGAACTAATACAAACTAAAATACATAAATCAGACAAAAACCACTAAATTGTATTCATTCCACTGTAAGAGAGGAACCGCAAAGACGTTTTATACCTTCTTTCCGGTTAAGTAGAAATTTCATATCTGATCCCAGGTCTAAGTTTTGTCGGATGGTTCCAAAGATTGAGCAATCAAAGAGAAGATGGTGCACGAACCATTTGACCTAGTAAACCTCACATATCTTCTGAGGAGAGCCAAACAGATGAGAGTGGGTAAACCTGATATGTCCAATCCTTAGCCGAGTTAAGATGACATGGTCACTTCTCTTTCTCGGGGAAAGAGGTTTCACGAGCACATTCTCCCGGATGTTATGTAATGCCGTGGGAGGACTCAGCAGCCAGAACTTATTCAACCGAGTTAGCAATTTTACATGAAATCTCTCTCACATGTCGATTGTACTTGGATGCCATTTATTGCCATTACCGCTCTCTTGGTAGTCTCATCAGCTTGTTCGTTCCGGATGATGTATTGTTTATATTAATCAATAATCAAAAAATTTTTTTAGCCAAAAAAATAAGAATAAAGATATGGTAGAATAAAAATAGAATTATAATATGGTACGTAACTCTCTATAATGGTCATTAATGTATCTTGCAAAGAGTACAACAATCGCCAAGTATCGTGTCGTAACTTACTTTGCACTCGTGCATTAATGGGTATCATAATAGACTCGTAGCTTAATGTATTATAATGATAAAAAGAAGAAAGTAAAACAGAAAATAATAAGCTAGGTAAAAAAAAAAAATAATAATTGGAGTTTTGTTTCTCAAATTTTTTAATTTTACAGTGATTCAAGTAACACACTGAATCTTACAGACAAGAGGGGGTCTGGAGTACACGTCACTAATCGCCTGTAAGGCACTTATGGTATCAGAACAACTAAGTACCTGTCAAAATGTTGGGCTAATTATATGTAAGGCTTTATTAATAGTATACAGCTCCGCAACGAAAATACTGGCGATGCGTGAAAGGCCACATGTATGTTCTATTGCTAACCAATGTTAAAAGATTTGTTTTATGTGAAAAAAGTGTCGCGCGGTTTCTGATTCGTAGCGTAGGGTTACATATAAAGAAAGAAAATAAAATATTTTTAATTAATATTCTTAGTTAATAGTAACGTATTTTTTAAAATATGTTTTAATGACAATTTGATTCTTGTCAAATTTGACTTAATGTATACTAATATAAATTTGTTTTAATTATTTTTTTTTTTTAATCTGCTGATGTAATTAAGAAATATTTTGAGAATTTTTACATATATTTTTCTACTTTTAATTACTAATTTGAAATGAGTTTTAATTTTAAAAGTTTATTATTTAACTTGAAATATTTATATCGTAGTTTACAAAATAAATACCACACATTTGTACGAAATTTTTCTGAAAATAATAGTACATTCAAATTTGTGTTATTAATATTTTAAAAATATCAATATTATTATTATTATTTATGACATATTTAATATAATATAATATTACGTATTTATGTTAGTATATAATATCAAAATATCATTCATATTGTTTTGTGTTTTACTAATTTCTGTACAAGAATATAGTAAATCACGGGTTTATAAAAAATATACAACACTACATAGTGTAATAAAATTTTAAGCAATAACACAGTAGTTTCTGACGTAGAAAAAATACTTAAAGCACTCATTATTAAGAGCTGTATTTTTAGTGGTGTCGTGCACACCAATGTTTCACCTTTAGTATTGCCTTAAGTATAAAAAGTTAAGTTTTGAAAGAAATACAAAGCAGTCATTAAATTTTAATGGTTTAGAAAAGAAATAACATAAACATCCTATTTCTATTCTAATAATATAATTTATTAAAAATTACTAGACGAAATAATGTATAGATTAGTAGATTTAGTATCTAACTTTAAATACAAAAAAGTTATAAAGATTTTGTGCAATATAACTTTATTTAAAATTCTCATGATTACGAATTACATGTAAACTTATGATCAGAAGCTAATTTTTATGACTGTTAAAAATAAGAAATAAAAAAAACAGTTCGTTAAATTTTTATATCCCATAAAATGTTTATAACCCCCTCACAAGAAAGTTTATAACCTGAAATAATGTTAATAGGATATTTTATTTCATATTTATTTCCGACTAAAATTTTTAATATCCGAGTTTAATTTATAACTAAAATCAAATGATTTTTTTCAATAAAAAAGAAAAAGTACTGCAATGAAGATCTTTAATAATTTCTAGTTTAAAAAACTTTTCTTCAAACAAAAATGCAAAAATACAGAAAAAAAATTCGTACTTAAAACTAGTAATTGTACAAATCTACTGGAATAATTGTGAAAAATGAAGAAAATATCGTTAAGTTTTTCTTTCTTTCTTATTGACATTTTTTAGGATATAGTAAATTAGTTAGCGGTTTTAAACTGGAGGCCATTAAAGTCACCATCTCAAAGAGGCTACACAAGCACTCGACTATGAATTTTTTTTTTTTTTTTTAGTAATTATTTTATTTATCGTTTTTTTTGCTGTTTCCATAACTTTTCCATTCAATATACTAGTGATATAGATACGATACTAGTATAATTCTTTTTCTTTTGAAACGTTGTGTTATTTAAATAGAAAATTGCAAAACACGTATGTGCTAACCGCAATGAATACCTGAAAATCTTTTTCTGAGAACATTTTTCGCTTAAATCTGAGGAATTAAAAAAAAAAATCACATGAAGCAAAAGGTGTTTCTTTTTTATCATTTTATGGAATATCATAATTAAAATTTGAAAATCACTTAATGTTTTAATTTTGTCCCCCTAGTATATCTCGCTTTCCCTTCTAGATAAAACAATTTTACTTCCAGAACGTAGATATGTTACCTACCCAAAAGTTTGAAGCTACAAATAAACTTGCATAAGAGGTAAATGCATTCCTCCTACTGGTGTAGACATGGTAATACAGATAAAACATAAATAAAATAATGACAAAACTATAGTTTGATAACAAATTAACTGTAACTGTTAGAAACCCCATTTTGATATATTCATAAATTTACATTAATAATTAAAGTGATAAAATTGTTAATTAACAATTTTTATAATTAACTTTGATAATATATTTTTGTACTAGAAGACTCGGCAATGCTTCGCTTTTCATAGTAGATTTCAGTATATATATATATATATATATATATATATATATATATATATATATATATATAGATTAACATTAACAAAATGAACATTACGAAACTTCACAAAATTGTATGTTACTACACAAGCCTCCTGACGGTGGTTCCATCTCAGAGATGTGTGGTTTCTGAACCACACCGTTTCTGAGATGTGTGGTTAATTGAACCCCAACCACCAAAGAACACCGGTATCCACGATCTAGTATTCAAATCCGTATAAAAGTAATTACCTTTACTAGGATTTGAACTTTGGAACTCTCGACTTTGAAATCAGCTGATTTGCGAAGACGCGTTCACCACTAGACCAACCCGGTGGCTTTTACAGTACAGTATTTTCTGCATCCATACTTCTTGTGTTGTATAATTACTTATTTCTTCATAACTATTTAAATATACTCTTAATACTTTGTATATGAATAGATTTTTTATTGGTAAAATTTTTGAAAATCTCAAGAGATGCCTGCCCAACGTTCAGTTCCAAATTTAAATCTATATTTATTAAGTGCATTTTATATACAAACAATTTTTTATCTCAATGTCGTAACTTGTAAAATTTATGAGAATAATAATAATTCTTTCCTTAGTTTCAGTGTGAGGCTTCCAACTTAATTCGGTATATAATTATACCTAAATGTGAATTTGTTTTCCTGATACATTCATATACACAATTAGTTTTACAAGAGGTAGATTGTTTATAGTATTTTACAGAGAAAGTCGCTTACTCCCTACCCAGGAAATAAACAAAATTAGATTTACTTAAGCTCAGGACCAATTTATTGTTGTAGAACCAAACTTCTTTCATCTGTATTTTTATATCTTCCCACTTATCGCAGCTATATTATGAGGCAGTATTCTCCACAAAGAAGATATATTTCCTTCTGAAATTTAAGGCTACTATATCCCACAAAATTTGCTAATGCAATATGTAAATGCAATGCAGTGCAAAGTGCATCATATTGATGCAACTGATTCCGCCATAAAAATTCACTCAAACTAGAGTTCAATAGCTTGTACCGCACCCCTTACGGTTAATCTTTTGGTTGAAGGTCACAGCACACATAGGAAAATGAATGTCAAAAATCTTTATCACTGAAGAAACACAGTAACAGAAAACAGCATAGAACAATCGATATTAACTATATTTAGATTAAGAGAATATAGAGTCGCTTTTAGTTGTATTATAAACTGTACAAATCAACATATAGGTAACAAAGTATTTAAATTAAAAGTTAATCATTAAATATAATAATTTAAATGATATTCCATCATAAAAAACTGGGTGCGGGGTACGTAACAAAAATGCCCAAATTTTTCCTATTAATTAATTAAAAAAATATAATTTACTAATAAAATGTTGAAATTCATAATTATAATTCGCTTCGCTTTTAAAACAATCTCTTACGAATGTATCACCGTATTGGAAAAGACTCTCTCAATCGATTTACTGGAAAAACTTCGGGCAGCCAGGTGGTGATTGCGAAGAGGCCGGGAGGCCGAGGGATTTGGGATGCGGTTTCGAGCCGAGCCAGTACCGCAGCGGAACGGTGATCACACAATGCACCGGAATTAAATTTAGTTCAGTTGCCCATCTCCCGCCTGCGAAAGACACTGCAGAGCCTCGCGATGGAAGCATGGCAGCTGGGATGGGACACTATGACTAAGGGAAGATCCTTGTTTAAGTTTATACAGGATCTGGGGGCAGCTGGTGAGCTGTGCGTCTGCGGGGAGGTCCTGCCAAATGAATAACTGAAATTTGATGTTTGTGGTACAGACATTTATTCTTATGCTTTAGGGTGACCGAATGAGAGGTGGTGGCGGGAGAAATGCCAAACAAACAAAAATATAATTCGCTTAAAAATCATTTATAATAAAATAAAAATGTACAACTTCATGCTCATTTAATTAATAAATAATATTAAAAGATAATAAACAAGCTGCTTTTGTACGATTTACAAGAAATCTGGTTGTTTAGAATTTAGAATTTATTTTAGTTTTGAATATTCTATACAATTTTTTTTTTTTTTTTGTCTTCAGTCATTTGAGCTCTCCAAGATTCCCTATCTAGTGCTAGTCGTTTCATTTCAGTACATCATCCTCTACATCCTACATCCCTAAAAATTTGTTTTACATATTCCAAACGTGGCCTGCCTACACACCTGTCCTTCCAATATTAAAGCGACTATTCCAGGATGCCTTAGTATGTAGCCTATAAGTCTGTCTCTTCTTTCAACTATATTTTTCCAAATGCTTCTTTCTTCATCTATTTGCCGCAATACCTCTTCATTTGTTACTTTATCCATCCATCTGATTTTTAACATTCTCCTATAGCACCGCATTTCAAAAGCTTCTAATCTTTTCTTCTCAGATACTCCGATCGTCTAAGTTTCACTTCCATATAAAGCGACACTCCAAACATACACTTTCAAAAATCTTTTCCTGACATTTAAATTAATTTTTGATGTAAACAAATTATATTTCTTACTGAAGGCTCGTTTCGCTTGTGCTATTCGGCATTTTATATCGCTCCTGCTTCGTCCATCTTTAGTAATTCTACTTCCCAAATAACAAAATTCTTCTACTTCCATAATCTTTTCTCCTCCTATTTTCACATTCAGTGGTCCATCTTTGTTATTTCTACTACATTTCATTACTTTTGTTTTGTTCTTGTTTATTTTCACGCGATAGTTCTTGCGTAAGACTTCATCTATGCCGTTCATTGTTTCTTCTAAATCCTTTTTACTTTCGGCTAGAATTACTATATCATCAGCAAATCGTAGCATCTTTTCTTTTCACCTTGTACTGTTACTCCGAATCTAAATTGTTCTTTAACATCATTAACTGCTAATTCCATGTAAAGATTAAAAAGTAACGGAGATAGGGAACATCCTTGTCGGACTCCCTTTCTTATTACGGATCTTTCTTATGTTCTTCAATTGTTACTGTTGCTGTTTGGTTCCTGTACATGTTAGCAATTGATTTTATTTCTTCGGTCCTGCTCTTGGGGTAACCAGAGAACGAGCCATCCTGGAACTTAGAGGTCAAGAGGAAAATTGGCCACTCACAAGCGGCATTGTCGAACCGTGGGGGAGTTCCTTAATGCAGTTGTTGCTTTAGTCCAGTTTACCTAAGAGAAAAGACTCGTATCGCACTGCTGTGTGAAGCTAACACAGAAATACATATGGCTGACCACCAGCCAGCAAATTAAGGCTCCAAGTGCTTTAATATGGTGGGCAAGTACTCTTTGACCTAGACGAAAAAAATTTTAATTTATGGATTATGTATATATTTTTAGTAGTTGACGGGGTGCGCCTACCCATTTTTGCAAATATGACACGTGAGCGGTTGGAACACATAAGCCGGTGGTGTATGGCACTGCGGTTAGTTCGCTCATGGTGTTAGGTAAGCTCTAGGAGCAATTTAGGATACTAATCGCTAAACTGTTCGAGGCTCAGTTGCCGTTTGTGGTACAAACATTTATTCGACTTTAGGGTGACCGAATGAGGTGATGGTGGGAGAAATGCCATGGAAACCAAAATATAATTCGCTTAAAAATCGTTTATATTAAAATAAAATGTAAAACTTCATGCCCATTTAATTAATAAATAATATTAAAAGATAATAAACAAGCTACTTTTATACGAGTACAAGAAATCTGGTTGTAAAAAAATCTATTTTATAAAAATTACAGAAAAAGTTAATTTGATACATCCTGAATACAATAATAAATGTAATAGTAATAAATATATTTATCACGATACAAAAACTTCACTGTTGAGACGAAATCTGTAAGGTTAGCGGAAAGCTTTGGAGAAGACGTAGGTGAGATATTGTGGAATATTAATCTCCTCTGGTCTCCATGACGGAATGGTAACGCTTTTCATCCTGGAGTCCCGGTTTCAAATCTCTGTTAGGTTGTGAATTAGTTTATCAAACGAAAAACGAACAACTTCTAATTCTTTACCTTTAGTTTTCATCATAACAATACATTTTTTCCCTAATTCTTGTTCAAGTTAGATCATATTTAGATAGAATTGAATTTGTAAAATAAAAATAAAAGAGTACGATAAAAAATAATAATCAATAATAAATCTAATGAAACACTCTATAAATTAATATATTTTTGTGATTAAAAAATAATTGTAGTTTAAATTATTTTTTTCAATAATTTAATATGAAATTTTATAATGTTTAAATTATATAGTTGATATACAATTTAGAAAGATCATTCCCTTAAAAATTCAGATATAATTGGTAAATGTTTATTATTTTAAATACTGTACACTGATAGAGGAAAATGTGCATTGTTGAATATAATGAATTACATCTCAATACCCTTCAATACAATTTCGCTTATTCAAACAAAACTGACAAAACCGCTACCATTGATTTCTGTTTGAAGTAATTTCTATTTAATTTAATGATGATATAAATTAGATCTATAGACTAATGAAATCTTTTACTTGTGTTATTATAAAATAACACAATAGTTATTCATAAAATAATTAAAATACTTGTATAGTAATATCCTTTCAGTGTCACAGAATAATATTTTGTCTGATAATTTAGTGAGAAATCATTAAAGATAAAACTGTTTTACTGAAAATGACATCTAAAGTTGAAAAGTACGTTGGTTAAATTAAGTTTTTGTTTTATATACTTTGTTTTTCTTGTGTCAAAAGACTTCTTTGATTAAAACATACTTCCCATTAGGATATAAGCTTTTCATATTCGTTGACATATATGTGATCAAAGATTCTTCTATTATAACAGACAATTCTTTATATTTTTAAAAATTAAATTTTGTTTCATTGGGTAATTTTATTATTAAAATATTATTATGATAGAAAATAAATTAATAAAACCATACAATTTTTTTGGGTCTATCTATTAGCATTTACAATAGGCACCGAAAGGATCCATAAGTAATTTTGATTCATGATAATCACGTAAAGGAAAGTCTCGTCGAAACCCCTCATTGAAGCATTAAACACCTCATATATCGGAAAAGGTGGTCTAAGTATGTTAAGTACACCATAGATAAAACAAATATTCGTCAGTAAATAGAAATGTAGTTCCGTTCACTACACATTGACAGTCATCCAATATTCTCACTCCTAGTTCCTTCTTCAGGTCACTCCTCTGATTACATCTCCCAGGCACAGCACATAAAAATGTTTTAGTCGCTTGATGTCATCGCTCGCCAATAAATTTACTGCCAGGTAATTTACATGATTTTTCCAACCTCTGTTTGTACCGCGAGCTAATTTTTTTTTAAACAGGTAACGTATTACCACAACAATTCCTTACCACAACAATGTGCACAGACGGATGGTAGATCAGAAAACGTGGCACTATACCATACCGACAACACTTAAAGAATCGCTGCACATCGGTGTATTCCTTGACTCTGCAAGACAGAGAAGTCTTGCAGAAGACTCTGCAAGACACTGTATGATAACTCTCTGTATGAGCGCTTACGGATGTAATTCTGAAGGTAAAACGAAATAAAAAGGTTACTATAAATGTTTTAGCTCGTTTTATAATTACCGCGATTATTCTGTTTTTGAAACTTTCTTTCTTACTCGAAAACAAAGAAATTTGTCGAGAAACGGCTTTCACCACCGTTTTTTTTTTCGTAAAACTTACATTTTAGTCATCTATCACTTATTCACTTACTTGTTTAAAAAACTTTTGTTTCAATATGACAAATTTAAACACACCATGAAGTAGTAAGTAGTAATTTAACAACTACGTAGATCCGTACTTGTTTCTATCTTCCAGTATCCTTCAGTTTTAAATACGAAATATGAATTTTAAAAATATGAAGCCATTTCCACTCTTTTAACAATCTGTATAATAAATAGCATGATGAATATATTTGTACATTTAGAATTGAAGTATAGAGTAACACGAAGTTCTTCTGGTACTTTCTTAACCTACTCTACTCGTGAAAATAATGGAAAAAAGTTCATAAAAAACATATGTCCTGAAATTCTTTGTTTGCATTTTAAAAGATTTAAAGGAGCACTTTAGGACATAAGTTTATATGAACTTTTTCCATTATTTTCACAAGTAGAAAAGGTTATGAATGTCCCAAGAGAACTTCGTGTTACAGCTGGTGTATATATATATATTTTATTCATTTATTTTTTGAATAAAACATGAAAGGAGAATTACGTGTGAAAATTTTACGTAAATATGTGTTGTGTATATTTTTCATAAATAAAATTTAGATATTAAAATAGGGTACAAGAGAATGATTTTCAACAAATATTTCATAAAATAATTCCTCTTATGTTGCATTACACTTTGTTGTTTTGTTTTTTTTACGCAACTCATTCTATATTATTCTTACTCATTTTTCTTGTGATACTTCGACATAATCTGTTTCTTTTCATCTTGACATTTATTTATTTTATTTCTTCTTAAGGAATTTTTTTTTTTTGCAAAACTCATTTTATTCATTTTTTCCTTCTTTGGTATTATTATTCATTCTGGTGTATTCAACATAATATTTTACTTTTTTCTCTCTTTAATATTATCTCGCTCTGTTATATTTTCACTTTAATTTGTCATTCATTTTCCCTTTTGTTTTCATTTAATTTCGTTTAAGTAAATGATAAAAAGGTTTACATCTGTAAAATTTCTCCTACTTAAAACCTTCAATTTTTTTTTAGTAAAATAGTATAAGAGACTTTTTTAAACCTTAATTTATGCTTTTTCCTTTGACATTATTATTAATTAAACTCAAATATACAATATATATATATATTTTTCTTTATTTGTTGTTCTGTTGTACGTTATATATCTAATGTTTTGATGAATTTATTTTTGTAATATACAATGCAAAGTAAATAATCTGTTTGGTAAAAATCAACTTTACCAAAAAAGATATTAAGTATGCAGTATTGGATGATGCAATTAGAAAAAAAATAATACTTGAAATCTACGAAGTAGTAAAGTAAATCTCAAATAATTCAAGTAAGAGGAAAAAATAATTTACCTAAAAGTAATAAAATATACATACAATGTGTGTTCAAAAATTATTTGGAGTTAGTACAATGTTGTAGTTAAAATTGTTATTGAACAAATATGATGTTTCTTCAAGCCTATCGTTAAAATCATTCCAAAACTCGAAATCTTTATGTATGATGGTTAATTACAATTTAAATTCTTTCTTAGTAGTATTATACGAACGTTTGAATGACAATTTCGAATCAAATTTTGTAAAAAAAACTACGTGTTACTTGATCTGAAACAATGTGTTCTTAGGTATCACTAGTTCATCACTGGATGCGAGACGCACGAAGGAGCTGGTTCCAGATCTTGCACTATGGTTAGACAGGGAACATGGTGAGTTAAATTATCATATCACGCAGTTTTTTACAGGTCATGGCAATTTCAATGAGTACCTCCATCGTGTTGGAAGAAGGCCAGTTCAATGTATGTACTGTGAGAGAATTGACAATGCAGAACACACATTTTTCTGCTGAGAGACGTGGGCAATTAAAAGGAGGAACTGTGGCATAATAGGTATGAGCCCAGCAGAGGTCCTAGAGCACATGTTGAGGAGCGAAATAAACTGGAAGAAGGTTACGGAATTTATAGTAGCAGTATTAACAGAGAAGGATATAGATGAAAGGCGACTAGGTTACTAGTGTAGAATAGGGTAGGGTGGACAGCCTCAGTGGTGAGAAACGGCACGCTGAGGTGTGTCGTTCTCAATGATCCACTGAGGACTCCAAGGGTTTAGATAGGTTCCGATGAAGAAGAAGAGTAAGAAAAGACCCGGTGCCACGTTACGGCTCTTCGAGGTATGTCGTGGTTTCCAAATGGGCAAACAGAAAATCTCTCAAAAGAGCTGGTACCGGCGAGCCGACCTGCCATGCCGGACGTTCAGCCGGTAGGCGGAGACGCTCGTTACAGTTTACCAGACACCCCCCTGGGTGGCGCAATACCAACCAGTCGGACCGGCCCAGGGGAGTAGAGTGAAAAAAAAAAAAAAAAAAGTTCATCGCTGGATATAATTCTCAGAATTTTTAATAAAAATTAGCTAAATGTCTTGCTCTCTCTCTCACTCTCTCTCTCTCTCTATATATATATCCAGGGATATCTAACTAAAGGAACTACGTATTTGAAATTATACGAATCCTACTAGAACTGGCGTCGAATTAGTGATATACATCGATTAGAGTGCCCAAAGGTCGGATTCTAATTCTATTTGAACGCGTGTGTAGATCTACTAATTTCATTTATATTTTATTCTTTAAGCGTTATAATAATGTGTTTTGAATATTTAATTCCTTTGCTTGCAAGTAAAAAAATTAAATGATAAACACAAGTATTTTATTACCCTATCACTACTGAGACATTTATTTTAAAAATAATACGAAGAACCGTATTAGTGTTATCCCTGTCAGAGAACTACTGTCATCGTATATACAACTACAAATAATCTAAATCATCTTCCCTTTTCCCTTATTTTCAAAGAAAATATTACTAGCCATTTTTTTTATATTTTATTTCAAGCATCTTTCTCACACAGTAATAGTTTATGAGTACAGTGTTAGTGTAGTTCAGTTGGATACTGGTGTTTTGTTTTCAAAATTAGAATGAATAAAATTAACATAGAACGAATATAATTAAAATAGTGTTCAAAATGTACAATATAATCAAGGGGAATCGAACCACATACCGCGTTATATGTAATGATTAAAATTATGATTAATTAAAATTAATTAATTATTATTAATTAATTAATTATTAATTAATTAATTTATTATTAATTAAAATTAAAATTATTTAGATTAGGCTATATTTTAAGACTCATTTATGTATTATTACCTTGGCGCTGGAGCTTTTATATTGAACTAGATATTGCAGAGAATGGAACTTTGTATATCTATTTGTAAAATTATTATTGTTATAAATTTAAATCTAAATTTTATTAGGTTACTTTTCTCGGAACGGCAAGTCTGTTTTGGTTGACTTAATTACAAAATGGTAAGGGGAATTTTGCATTTTGATAATATTTTATTATTATATGGTTTTTTTTTTTGTTAAGTTTAAGTGATAATTCATTCGTTTCCCCGTAAAAGTAATTGTAAAACCAAAATTTTTATGGGTGACACGAAAATATGAGCAAAGGGTTGTCCTGATTTACTTATACTTGCAGTGTCCGAGTAGAAAAGTGCTAGCCATCGGTTCCAAACACAACGAAAGCGTGGAAAAAACAACAATAAATAAAGAAAAAAATGATGCGTAGTGCGTAACAAAGAGCACCCAAAAAATCGTCGTTCTGTGTAGCGGAGTGGTAGGGTCTCGGTCTTTCATCTGGAGGTCCCGGTTTCAAATCCCGGTCAAGCTTGGCATTTTTCATACAGTACAAATTTAAATTTATATATTCTCACGCACAAGTTTCTTTGTAAGCTTCTATTGTGAATTAATTCATCAATAACAAAATATACAATAATCGAATAATTATATTAAAAGAAAAACTAATTAATTAAAAAAGAAGTTATTAGTAATATAAAAATCTATTATATGTCTTTATCATTCAATACATACAAATAGACATGCAATAAAATCCATCAAGATGACAAGTTTAAATGGAACGGAAAGGATTCTTGACGGCACACAATAATATATATATACTATAAAGTTAGCTGCACAACCTTTCAGCCTTTCTGAATCGGTTACCACCATTGTCCATTAATGTTTCAGTTTAACTCGCTCACAGTTTGCCGTAGTACTATTATCGTTTGATGCTTTTGATATTATGATAGTGACATTAGAGTTTAGTTTCTATGGCAACCGTACTGCTATATTGAGTGTTATCATTACAGTTCTTTCTTTAATAAACTTTGTTCATTTACTTTTATACACGATATAGTGAACGAAGTTTGTTTAAGCAGCATATAATAATATAACTTATCTATAAACTGTAGTATTTTAACGCCAAAAAGGTTTTTTATAATTATTTTATTTTTTAAATTAATAATAAAAATAAATTTTTTTTATAAATTAACGGAACTGTCATATTTTTATACAATTTTTGTGAAAATTACGAGTTTTAATGTAAGAATGTACGTGACTGATAACGTGCACTAATCATTATTGTTGCTGAAAGGCTCAACGGATATATTTATGAAAATGTGACTTTTATATTATAATCGTGGTTGAACGAAAAATTATTTTTATTGCATTTTATTTCCTTATATTAATCTCAAATTAATTTTTTGTTACTTTCTCGTCTAGATAGCGCTATAGTAGAGCTATACAATTACAAGGAAAGGTATTATATTCGGCCCAAGTTTGAAATATGTGGTTTTCACTAGATCTTGACATTTTGACACCTAAGGAACCCAATAATTGGATGAAAATTTTTCAAATGTTAATGTTCGTATATACAGCTATGTGTTCGGTGTTTGCCTCTAAATCACCTTATATCTCCAGAACTACGGGACTGATTTTGACCAAACTTGGTCAGATTACTTCTATATATTGGACATTGATCCCATTAAATTTTCAACTTAAAAGATCAAGGGAATGAGGCTGTAGAGCAAGGTCAAACTCGGTATCCCGAGATTTCGCCAAATTATGAACTTAGTTTTCTTAGGCGAATTTGTTCACAATTAAAGAATAATAATACTTACAAAACAATTTTTTATAAAATTGCACCCCTAGCCCAATAATTGCTCAAAACTAGTGGGTAAGTGAGTATAATGCATCAATAGAACCCCCTGTCATAACAAGGAACGTTAGTGTCGCAGTCAGCCATCTTGGAGTTTCCCTTTTACCCAGTGGAAAATTCATATTTTGCCTCGTCATCTGGGACCAGAAAATTTGAATTCTACAGGGTTGCCAACCATATTATTTTTTACACTTTAAACATTAATTTTTTTTATTTTATTTAATTTAGTTAATATTTCAGAAGTTAATAGAATTGATGTACAGATTTTATATGTTGCCTGCTATGTTGTAACGTCCCAGTTGAGTTAAATAGACAAATAATAGTTAAAGTGTAAAAAAGTACAAGTAACTTGGTCTGACCGGGTAGTGAGCGGGAAAGAGTCCACAGCGCGCAGCCGCCCAGTACACCACGTGGTCCGCTCTGCGCCAATAGCATCAGAGTAAGGAGAAGCAGCTGGCCCGGCAACTAACAAAGCATCCTCTCATGATTTGCTACGGCCAATCATATATATCTAGTTAATGATTAATACTTATCAAAAATAAGCTTTTCATAAAAATAATGTATTGCTATTAAAATCATAAATGCGCCTTGCAGTCTTCGTTAAGTGATCCTCTTTTGTAGTTTGTGCAAAAGATACAAAAGGGGATTTTTGAACTTATATGTACATTTTCTAATAAATTCACTACGATAAGTTTTGCATAAATGAAATAAAATATGTAGATATAGCGTCATAGATTGAAATAAGAAATAATTTTTGGTCATAATGTAGCCAAAAATTACCCCTTTTGTAACATAATAAAATTTGTATTCTGTCATTTTTGTCATTTTTGCAAGCTTTGTAATTTTTAGTTTAGATAATTAATTACCTAGAAATAGAAACATCTAGAATAAAAATTCTTATTTTTATGCATTAAAAAATGAAATAAATATTTAACAGATAAGCAAATATTAAATTTTAATGAAATATTAATTTTTAAAAAGGAAAACAAATCATAGTATATGGGTCATTGAACTTTGGATAAATTTAAATTTATTTCAGTAGGAAGAACCTGTCAGTTTATTCATCTGATGTCACATTATATTGGTCTATACCACTGAATATTAATGAACAATTTAGGTTTGCGAATAAAGTACTCTGTTATGTATTTATTCATGTCTACAACAGTCTCCCTCATTTTTAAACGCAATATTTTTTCCTAACTCTTTTCTTTCGCACCCTTTTATTCATCTCTTTACAACTTTTAGAATCTACCATAATATATAAGATTATGTCATTAGTAAACCAAGATAGATTAAAATTTTAATTTTCCTTAATTTTAATAGAAAAAAAATTGAATGCAGCAGGAGATGTCATATTTTGTAATGTAACAATCATCCATTTAAAAAGCTAAACTGATCCATTTTTTAACCTATACTTATATATAAAAGTATAATAGATAAACTTGAAAATAATATTTTATGAGATTAGAAGTTTCACTAGATTATCATATACCTAGGTTACCACTAGATTATCATATATACCTAACATCCGGGATGTATGTTAACTGTAAAATATCTGCTAAATCTACTACTCCAGTATTACCCAGTAGAAAATTAAAATAATGGAGGTCCAAGCACAGGGTAATCCAATACTCTGCTACATAGAACACCAACAAAATTCCTGGGATAAAATGAATGTAATAGGAAAATAATTTTCATATTTATTCATCATAAAAGTGTACGCATATAGTTTAAAAGTACGGTTACAAATTGAAGGAAATTATTAGGTTTTCAACCATTTATTACTGGTGTGATAGATATTTAAATTGATTTCCTCAGCATCAATCATGTAAATTAAATATTTTTCTAAGTAAAAATAAACAAAAATATATTTTATTATTAAAGAAATTTCTTCTAAGAATAATAAAAATAAATTCGAAAATAGAAATCGCTATTTCTAAACAAAGTGAAATAAAATATTCGGATAGGAAATATGAATCAATCTAATTCAACTGTTTAGATAGTTTATACACGCTAACTTTCCACTTTCGACTGGGACTGTCTATTATTTTCCGTCGTTTTAGTCCTTTTTCCTTTATATTAATTTCTAATTATTTAATGACAGGGATTGAAGTAATCACAGATTCTAGACTAATTAATATTTTGCGCATCTTCAATTTTTGAATTAATTCTTTTTCCATGGCTCAATTAAGTAGAATAATTTTAATGCATTTTAGAATGTTCTAAAAATAGCTTTTATTACTAAGAGGCTCTTAGCGTAGATTCACGTTGTCTACAACCATAAATTCTAGGAGCCCTACAATTTATTCTTGCTATCTTGGCCTAGCCGACCAAGGCTTTATGAAAATATTAATTTCAAATTGAAAATCGAATGTATGCCAATTATTGCATGACTTACTTTGATAGATTTTCTGAGTACTAATTTTGCTCGCGCGTGTTCTTGCTGGTCACCACTGTTTTAGATAACTTTCTGAAAAGTCGTTAATATCAAAATTCAATATTCCTCAAACCATTAAAACTTATTTAAAGATATATAAAGTGGTACTCGGTCCCTTTGATTTTATTATTAAATTTGTTTTTACGTACATTACGATAGCAATGCAAGTTAATCTTCTATGGACAATGACAATACCCTTCAGACAATCACATACTCTTCTGACGAACTCGTTACTGGCAGACAACGATTGATATAGGCAATATAAATCGATGTAGAGAACGATATTAAATTTAGTAAAAGAAGTTCTAGGTTATTTATTTTATTTTATTTTCCAAAGCTGCGTTGATATTTGTTCAACTAATGAACAATAAGTAACCCCCCACAGCCCAGTGAGGATGATATGTATGATACGTAACTGAGGTTCAGTCTTGTACAGACTCAGGACGACCGTTCCTAAGATGTGTGGTTAACTGAACCCTAATCACCAAAGTACATTAGTATTTATATTCTAGTATTCAAACCTGTCTAAAAGCAACTAATTTTTACTAGGATTTTCACCTAATAACGAACAAATCAACTGATTTCGAAGTCGAGAGTTCTAAGACTCAAATCCTAGTAAAGGGAGTTACTTTTATACGGATTTGAATACTAGATCGTGGATAACGGTGTTCTTTGGTGGTTGGATTTCAATTAATCACATGAGACTGTTCAAGAAAATTCATTTATATCATCCTCATTCATCCTCTGAAGTAATACCTTAAGGTGGCTCCGGGTGCTAAACAGAAAAAAAAGAAAGAAAGTAAGGTTTTTAACCTCAGAACCTTCGACTTCGAAAACCAGCTGTTAACAACTATTCTGCGACGAGTTAACCATTAGACCAGCCCGGTGAGAAGGTTATTTAATTATTTTTTTTATTAATGATTTATATAATAGTGATATTTTTGTGGTTTGAACTGTAGTAAAAGTTTCACAGGTCATAGCTACAGTTAAAATTTCGGATTGGTTCTGTTGTTTTTGTGGTTTTCAGAAACACACGAAAGGATATTGACTCTTTATATAACAGTAAAATAGATGAATTTTAAATGTCATACTTCGGTATTTGATAATACTCTATTCCAGGTATGTGAAGCGAATCCCTCATTCCTAATAAACAGTCAAAGATTGTCATCCGTTTAATGAAAATTTGTCTTCCCTTTCCTTCAAAACTCTTTTTCTATTACGTTGTTAATTGAAATAATGAAACTGTTCACCTACCGTAATACTGAAGTACCGAATAACAACTTCTTTTTATTTGTCCGCCATATTTAAACCGAACAAACGGAGATTAATTTAATTTTGCTGTTTTATATTAATAAAACGAATGTTTCAATTCAAAAAACGAATTTCAATTCGTAGGTAAAATATTACAAAGCGGGTAAAGAATATTCCACAAATGTCTTTGTAAAATAAAACGCTCAAAATCAGAGTTTAAATTTGTTTTCATAATTTTTTAAACAGGATCAATATGTAGTCGAAATATTTTGTATATATAATAAAATTAGCCGGTCCGTTTAGTCGATCGAAGCGAACCCCGGAGCCAACTTAGGGGCGCCTCAGGACCACGGAGCCTACCGCAGGGCCGTTGAGCTCGCTTCGCTCGCCATTACTGTGTCGCAGGGTGACGGCGCCTTGGACACTCGCAGAGCTCACTTCAGTCGCCGTTCTCATCTACCAAGAGGGTTCTGTCCCATGGACCCCCGCACAGTTTGATATTCTCATGATTGTGAAAATAATTCTGAATAATAACAATTAAAGTGTTCAGGCTTTATAGAAACCTGAAAAAAAAATAAATTACAAAAGACAAAATATTTCGAGCAGTCAACAATCTAGCAGTTATGGTAATTAAATACACACACCTTTGACGATGAAAAATTCATAACTTATTTCTTTGCTATTGAAACAGAAATATGATAATGAAGTAAAAGGATTAATCTTTTTTTTTCTTAATGAATATCTTTAAATTTTACCTTCATCCTCCTTGGGAGTAAAGAAATAATGAATACTTTTAATATTTTAAACTTCAAGGGGGCTAGAGTTAAACTATCTGGCTCAACTCCTTCCATCGTATAATAAGAATGTATTCTGAAAATTTGAAAGCAATCGATCGGTTGGTTCTCCTAGATTTTTTGAGATGAAACCGTCTGTTATGCCTAGAAACATCGGTAAAAATTTAGCTGCGACTGATCGAGCACTTTTTTTTTATCCCGAACAAACAAACACCCTCTTCGTCTTTATATAATAGTATGAATAGATATACAAGTATTATTTTAATAAATAAATATATAATTAAAATCATAATATAATAACTATTAAAAATTTAATTAAAGTAATTATTTTCAACTTTACATTAATTATTTAACAATTATATTCAGGTAATGGATTAGTAGTGTACTTATCATTGAAATTATAACTCGATACTCACTTGAAGTTAAGTTGTCAAAAATTTCTATTATATATTTGATACGAGATAACACTCGCTCTAAAGCTCCTCTCCAAATCAATTCTCTATTGATCAATTTCCCACACTTCAAACTTTTTCTCAGATATTACAGTTATTAAACTGTAATATCTATAAAGTGAAATTTTAATTAATTTTTATTTATTTTAAAAACTACATTTGTCAAGTAGTTAGAAATAGTTTTTCTTATCAATTAATTTTATACTTCTATTATTTCTAATAAAACCAATTGCTACTATTACTTTTATTATATAAACTGAAAAATAATTAGCTAATAAACTAAAAATTAATTAATCTAAATTTAATTAGTTTTTCCATTAAAACAAAATGTAAGAGAGATTAAGCAATTAATTCTAATTTTCACAACAAACAATAATTTAATTATTAACCATTATCATTCCAACATTTACCTTTTATTAAAATAAACATTTCACTTATTAACTGATTATAGTAATATGAATACTCACAACTTATCCCAGTAAAAAATTTGTAAATGACAATCCATAATGTTAAAGCCATCAATTGGAATCATGCCCTTAGAGAATAAGTGGATGACAAACCCTTATGCAAGTTTGTTATGTATTTTCAACGATTTTAAAGTTAAAACTAACGAATTTTTGAAGAAACGTTTGGTATTACTTTCGGTCAAATAATGGGAATGGGTGGTGTAAATGAATTTTATTTACGTTTTGAGGTATGAGTAGTACGAAAATACCATTCAATTAAGTTGTGATTTTTTTAATATATTTATAGACCTATGTATAAAATTATGTGGCTCAAAAATCTCCAAAAATACCTAATCAATTTCATTGAAATTTTAATATATCGTACTAGTGTATCTAAAGTTATGCATATGAAAGTATTATGAAGATTGACTGAGTTGTTCCTGAGTTAGGCTCAACTTAAGGTCAAAACGATTTGAGCGGGGTAAGTTAAAAGCGTAGTTTGTTATAATGCTGCAAATAGGAACATGACAGTTTCATTTTACTTGCGGAATCTATCGTTAGCAATATTGTTCGGCATGACTTATACATCCTTATATACACATTCCTTTTGAGCAGGGCAAAAGGAAACAAATTAAAATAATGAAAAACCAGTCGTTTTTTACAATATTTTATACACTAATTTTTCTTTGAATGCTTTCTCTAATTTCAGAAATAACTTTATTCTAAGCTCTTGCAGCAAAATGAAAACAAAACCAATTACTTGCTTTTACTTAAATTTTAACATTATTTGTAAAAAAACCGTATAATGTAAAAAAAGATGTAATTCTAAGCAATGGCTAACCACTAGCTTATGAATCACAGTTAAAAATCCGTAAGTTACTTCCTTCCTTCTGTTGCTGCCTACCAATTATATATCAAATTAACGATCATAAAAAGTGGCAGACTGTTCTTCACAGTTTATTATTTAGTAAAAAAATTAGTTACAATATCGATTAATATTTTAAATGAATTTTTCTGAAAATTTTATGCATATACAGATTAAACTTTGTTCATACTTATTTCGTAAAATTCTCCTTATGCAAAAATAATGACAGCTATAAAGAAAACTGCAACGATCCAAATATTTTCAAATTATCCTAAATTATAAAATCAAAAGTGTATTTAATCTAAAATAATCAGCTATTCACGAATTTTTCACAAAAACTAAATAATTATCTGCATCAAAAGCCTTGAATTTATTGTAAAAATCCAAATATTTCGTAATGAAACCATTCGTAAATATATATCCGCCACTATTTTGTAAAACCTGGACGTTCGTCTGTTGGTTGCTGGATCGTTCTTATTTAATAGCGGGTATTTTTATTTGAATGACATATTTATGTTAAAATTACATATTATACAATAAACGAATTTCTCAGTTATTTCATAGAGTAAAATATCACCATAATTCCTGAGCAAGCATTAATTGTTTGCTATGGGATGCTAGGGCGCATCAATGAGACGTTAATTTGTTAGTTTGCAGTGAAATTTGAGAACTTAGGAAAAAATATTTCTTCCCAAACCCTTTAAATCAATAAAATCGGATATATTCGCTGGGAATTCAAGGTGGGAGAAAAACAAAGGAAGAGGTTCATCCCGTGAATTCAGCCCAGTTCAGACTGCCGGGGAGGGACAAGAAGAAGAAGAAATAGAATCTCCAAAATCTTGACCTTCCTTCATCTTACAATGGCAAGTCAGAAAACCTCTTAAAGATATCTCATCCGTCTCACTTCTCGAAGGGAGTGCACTGATCCTCCAAAAAACGAACTAGAATTTCATCAGGCGCATTCCTGCTAGACCCAAAGACACTAGCATAGTTAACAGACTGAAGGAAAATTGCTTTGGGAGAAGGACATAAATATCTTGTTAATCTAATTAAATCTAATTTTTAAAAATGTTTTTTTAACTTTTGATAAGCAAACGATTAGAATGTCAATTATTTTATCTAATTGTACCATAAATCTTGTGTTTATAATTCCCAGCAAAGTTAATTTACTATTTTAATTTGAAGTTTTTTTTTTTCAATAACCCCAGTAAAATACTTTTAAAAAAACCGATTTACAAGGATTAAAACGCACTTCCAATTTTAAACATTAAAGAAAAAAAACAAATACCTTGTAGATAAACAGAAAACCTAGCAGCGAAGGACTGATCTCCAGGTTTTTCAATGAACAAGGAGATAAAATATACTACGATATCACTGCATTCCGTTCTGTTTCAGAGGGGAGAAGACAGATCCTTTCTACGATAAGAAGTCTATTGGTTTAACATCGCTGTATATGCCTTACCTGTACTGGTCAGTTATCTGTTGAAGAAACCTATCCTTAACGTCTTGTCCCATTCCTAACCTCTTACCGATCATTCTGAATTAATTGTTTTGGATAAGCAAATTTAAAAGAAACGTCTCAGTTATTACCGGATCGGAACAATTTTTCCAATAAATTCCCTATATGCTATGTTGTTATACTGTTACTGCTATTTGAGTATGTATAGATAAAAACTGAATCCGTATGTATTTGACTGACATTATTTTTATGATTTACGTAAAACTTAATAACACAACTTCTCGCTCATCCCTAAAACAGAGACGGCCGACATGTAAACCTAAAGTTAATTTCCCGTATTATTATCACTGTAACTAGCACATAAAAAATTTGCCGAATTTTGATATGGTTTGTTCGTAATAAACTTTAAAATTTATACGTTTATATTTAGTTTCTATTAACTATATTCAAACCAATTTACTCAGAATCAAATTCTTTACAACTTTTATTTAAAACTTTTACGTGTTTGCTAGCAAACCCGGCAATGTTTCGGTATTACTAAATTTTAGCATATACTCGTATGTAGAATAAACAAACGCGATTGAAAGTTAAAGTTTGATAAAACATTAAAAAACTGAACATTACGGAACTTCACAAAATTTAACCTATCACCACTTTTTTCCCTTTCCCCTATTTCCGTAATTCCCTTTCTCCATATTTCCATTTCTCCATCACACGTTTCTCTTTTTCTTTTCCACCTTTTCCTTTTTTCCCTTTTACCCGGGCGTAAATCGATCCAGTCGTTTTTCTAGTCACAACAAAAGGTTTAGTTATAGCGGACACACCTACGAACATTGCCTTTCATATATATATAAGAAACTCTGTATATTATTTGTTTTTTTCGTAAATATGTGGGATACCGGAGCCACCAAGCGGGTGTGGTTTTTGCAAATCTTTTTTTCACGTAGCTAATGTATGTATATTCTGAATATGAACCAAATCGGTCCATAAATACAATTTTTCTAAATATTTCAACCCCATTGCCACCTAGCGGGTCCAAACTAATTCAGAAAACTTTGCGGGCATACGCACAACTCACCAAGTATCATCACAATCGAATGAATGGGTATAGGAACGCATACAGAACAAACAAACAAAGAAAAATTCATTATATATATATATATATATATATATATAATTCATTATATATATATAAATTCATTATATATATATATTATATACTACTAATTTAATAAAATTAATTTACGTCAAATATAAAATAGTGCGTTTTTCGACCCAAATATTTTATCTTTTACTAGATATCTCAAAACGTGCTGAAAACAACCATTGTTCTGGAACCTATTTTTGTCCATTTTTCTGGTCAAATTTCATATAAAAATACTTAATTTATGTCTCTAGATTTACAAACTGTATTAATTTTACCGAACGTGCAGAAATCAGGGTAAAATCTTTCCCCAGCCAATACCGTAACTAAACGTTCCCAAACCTACTTTTATATTAATTTTTTTTCTCTTCTGAAAATTTGTTACATTCTTTATGAATCAGTCTGTATGTGTATTTCTATTGGGATGGCTAACGTGAAATTATTCATTTCATCTTTTTTTTATGATGAAAAAAAATATGCATGTGAAGCGCTAGACTTGACTAGGATTCGAATCCAAATTCCACATGCAGGTAAGAGTATTATATATTTTACTTGTGATCAAGTAAAATATATAATTCGGCTTTATTTTACTACTACAGGTATAAGATAAAAAAATCTTGAATTTATTTAATTTTAAATATATATTATCCAAATAAACGTTTTTCCATATCAAACAAACTGATTATTACTTAATAAACATTTCAACATATAGTAATTCTACTTTCTTTAAAGGACTTCACGCTCTAATAAGAACATAAACAGTGTTCAGTGAAACTGGTGTTTAATCAGTAAGAAACTATCTTAGTTATCTTTTGTTCTTATTACGACACTATATGATTTTAATCATTATTTTTGCTCTGATTAATATTTTGTCCACAAAACAGAGAGTGTTATAGCTCAAGGGGTTCATAATAAAGGAAATGACTATTTTTATATAAATAGCTAACAGCATGGAAAAACGAAAAACAAAATAATATATTCAGAAAATGTCAGCCGATCAAATAATATTATCTACATTATTTTGGAGTCTAAACAGTACTTTATTAAAAACAAAAAAAAAGTGTTGATGTAAGACAGAAATTGTTAAAAAAATAAAAATATCCGACAACGAAAAAATTTTCAAAACAATATCATATGTTAAATAAAAAGTTTTTTTTTTATAACTATTATCTTATCAATAATTTTACATCTGAGAGATTTTAAACTTATTTTTAAGTCAATTATGGGTAAAATATGTAAACTGAAAACTGCTAACGCTTTTTTTAATATAAAACTGGAAATTTATATAATAATTGTGTACGTAAATAGATTCATACATAATACATCTCGGTTGAAATTCATAATTTACAATCCTTTTTAGTGCCGGATAAAATTAGAAACTACGAGGCTCGACTGATAAATTTTGCCCACTAGCGTGCTACACGGAGACAAAAGATACTATCGAGTTGGACGTGGCAGCACATGATAGCTAAAATCCCCCTCTACAAACCTGCGATAATACGTTGAAATCCGTTTACCGGCTTGTTTTCAGTAGCAGTAAAATGATATGTCAACACATAACATCGCGCAGTGATTGAAATTTTAACAGCAGAAAATGTAAATCCTACGAATATTTTTCATCGTTTAAAAGCGGTTTACGGTGTTGACAGGAATACTGTAAATAAGTGGGCGTTGAAATTTTGCAAATATTAAGCTGGTAAATCGACAACTGAGGACGCATCTAGCAAGCGGATATCCAGTTTTTGTGACTGATGAGAAATATCGAAAGGAGGTGGAAGATTTTAATTTTAATTTTTCAGTGACGGAAGGGAAAACTTTCTCAAGTTGGGAAAAGTGTATCAGTGTAAACGGGGATTATATTGAAAAATAAATACTGCATTTTGTAGCTAAGGTATTTTGCTTTTATTTATTTTTATTTTATTTCAATATTCATTTTCATTTCCATGCTTTGCATATATGTGAAAAATGTATCAGCCGAACCTGGTGTATAAAGTAGTATCATTAAAATTTAAAAAGAAAAATATACCCTCTTTATTGGGAATAGAAGTATTTCACTGACCTCGTATGAAGAGACTTGAAATTAATAAAATTCTAATGGATACTACTTTTGTTATTATAATTTTATTGATTAAAAGAAAAGTTCATTATGCAGACATGAAAATATTTCATCAAAAAACTAAAATATTTACAAGCGCGATACTAAATATATTACTTTTCTTTTTATATAAAAACGACAAAAGCTTTCTGTAGCTATCTAAAATAACAGCATTCCAACTTTCAGAAAGAATGCTGTCCAAAAATTATTCATCCAACTTCTATACAGTTTTTGTTTGTGGATTAAACATGCAGTAATGGATCACTTGATTAACAGAAATGTGAACGAATATAATTGTTTACGCCATGCGTAAAGTTTCGTTATTTCCAATGAATTCAAAGCTAGGGTTTGGTCATGTTGTTATCACAGACTTTTGATATATTTATTACTTCTTATGTGTATCTGTTTGTTTATATTTGTTCGTTTTATTCGAGCCCTGGCCTCAACCAGACGGCGATTTCTGTCATTCTAGTGACCGCGTGTTTTCATTTCTCGCAAATTTATTGCTGCTCTCATACACTCCCTTTTTGCTTCGTTCACAAACTAATACTTGCACACATCTCCTGTTGCCAACACACAATCTCTTAGTTCTGCCTAGGCTTGGTTTCCCCTTCTTTTCGTTCGCGGCATCTTTTCGGCAGAGTTGACCAGACCTTAACAATGTAAAGACGCCTTTACGTTTCGCTCTCAAGATTTGTGCTAATATCTTCATCACCTTCATACTCGCATACACGGTGCGGTGTTCCTGTGTCGAAAATATTTTCTAGTTCTACTCTCAGTTTTTCGTGATCATTACAAGCTGTCAATTCTGTCGACGCCGAATTTTCTCCAGCTTTGTCAAAAATGTATATTGTCAAAAAGTGTATTTAAAAGTGAATATTCATGTATTTTTTTTCATTTAACATCATTGTTCAGATGCTGATTTCAGTTGATATTCTTATGTATCATCAAATTATGTTATTTTCATAATTTCTTTTTAGTTTTTAAGGTTGTTTTCTTTCTCATTAAAGTCCAATTTCTTTTGGCAAATACGATCTGTGTTTTTTTGTTAACTTTACCCAACAATAATTGCATAGATTCTGCGGGAAACGAGATATGATTATACCCTTTATTCTGCATAATGTAATAACCTAGCAGTCAGTGGATCGATATTCCATCAGTTAATTTCTTTTATCGCGAAGGTTTTTTGTTGGTAAACAAATCATGCTTGAATTATTTTTTTTAAATTATGAATTAGATTTTCACAGCAATTCGTTTATCTAATTAAAATTCTAAAACTATAAATTGTTTATAATTTAGTGAACTGAATTCATTAGACATATTTAACTTAACAACCCAAAAGAAAAAAAATCTGATGTAGACACCACATGGCTTTCTTGTACGCCTGTTAAATTACATATACATATTTTTTTTACAATCAGAGGTTAATAATTATTAAAAACCTATTATATTTAAATTCAAAATAAAGTTGAAAAAAAGGAGCTGAAGTTGGTTTCGAACCGATGTGCCTTCCAAATATTTCATTAATTAAAATATTATTTGGTTATAACTCTGAAACCAATGAAAATAAGTACCATATACGATACATCGTTGAAAAGCTCTCAATGTTGGCTGATTATGGTAGCTAAGAAAAAGTCCAAAATCTAAAAAAAATTGGATTTTTTGCTTTTTTGACACTTTTAATCCAGTCGATTGCAATAAAAAGGGGAGGTGCACAACTAAATGTTACAAAAGTCCTAGATCCAAAATTTCAACATTCTACGGTTGAGTTATGCGAGATACATACTTAGGTACACATGTCACGCCGAAACTAGTCAAAATAAACTCAGGGATGATTAAAATGGATATTTCCGTTGAAATCTGAAAACCGAAATTTTTTGCGATCATAATACTTCCTTTACTTTGAACAAGGAAGTAAAACGAATTGTCATTGGAAATTTTAATATTTAAATAAACAGTTCCATAAAAATGGAAAACTTGTATAACAGTGCCTTTTACGGCACAATATTATTAAATCAATTTATTATGACGTAGAAGAAATTAAATAATTAAATTTGTTTCCTTTATTTATTGTAGAACAGCTTCTTCGTTCTTCCCCTCTGATTGATCGATTTTTCGTAGGCGTTTTAACCAGTATAATCCGGTATCAAGTAGTTCGATACAATTTACTTATTAATAACACATTATTTTTGAAATTATTTATTTACAATATTGTGAAAGTATAGTCTCGGAAAATAAAAAGAAATAATTTGGTAATATAGTAACCCTATAATATTACATTAAAATGTACATTACTTCAGAATATTATTTTCAATTAAAAACAAAAATATTCAACAACATACACGCAATTTGTACAAACAATTATTTTTAATAATTAAATTTATATATTACAAATAAACAATATTAAGGAAACTTCATATTATCAAGATAAGAAAATCTCTCGACCAAGAAAAATCTAAAAAAAAATTCGCATAATAGTGTTTTTATAACTTTTCAAAAATATATATATTTTTACCAATATTTTTACACAAAGTATTTTTTTGGGGTTACTTGCAATAGGAAAACATTAAAAATCGGTTAAAAAATTTGCAAAAATAAAAATAGATTTTGTTTCGATTTTTTGGGAGGGGGAGAATTTGGAGCAGTTTTTTTCTTTTTAAATGATTAACATTAGCTTATAAAATTCGCATGTATTCAGCTTAATATAATTTGATGTTATATATGCAAAATTATGAGAGAATTGACCCCAAAGAAACTATCTACCCCTCACCTTTATTTAGTCTTCCTACTCAACCACAAACATTTACCAACTTTGCACAATTTTCCAAATTTTTTATTTACTTACATTTGCCAATTTAGTTCATCTGTGCCAAATTGGTCAATCAAAACTGGTATATACATTCAAATGTTATTGCTTCAAACACGCCAACACATGTACATATACACAATCATACGTTTGTTGGCGTATTTTGATCATTTTTTTGACTGATTACCCACACTTTCCTTCTTGCGGCATATCTCTAGACCTATGATTGTAAGAGAATAAATATAACAATCTTGTTTAAACATTAGGCTTTTCTATTATCAGACCTTAATAATAGGTAATTTATAATTACATCTTAATTGTTAATGAACAAAATATGTTGGAATTTTACTTTTGTTAACTAATACTAGATTTTTTTTTCTACTCTTTTTTTGGACATTTTAATATAGTTCTTTAAAATAAATACAAAATGATTTTTGTATTCTAACAGTAACACTTTAAAAAGACAAGTCCTTACAATTTACTAAAAAAAAACTACCAAAGCATATAAATTGTTTTCAATTCTAAATAAAGATTTTCTTTTTTATTATATCATTAAAGGTTGAGTGGAAGTTGTTTCAGTAATGGAAGCTGTTCAAGAGACGAATAGCTCAATAAACCCATGACATTTAAAAAACATTAGCTGTCACTGAACTGTTATTTTAAACGTAAAAGAGAATCGATGTAATTATATAAAACTTGAAATGGCAATTATCAAAAATTAGGTACTGATATAGATTCTGATAATGAAATTTGTTTAATTTTATTTCTTCTAAATGATTTAATTAAAAAACAATTATTAAAACTGTATTTACCTGACACTTGTATTAAAAAAATGCTGTTAAATGGGTACGTTAGTCAGTAACACGTAAAATGAGAAATCGTTATTATTTTTCCTTAGATCTATTTAATAAAAATATGCGTTCTCAATGTGATAATAATAATTCAAAGAATTTTAGGAAGTAGTTCAGAAACAGAAAATCGTTGGGATTTACTAGAATTACTAAATATCAAAATGGCTCATCACAAATTTGTGTAATATTCGTAAAATTTGCAAAATATTGATTTTTATTTAGTAAACAATATAAAGATAGGATACATAACCATTACAACTGATAATAAATATAGGTTTCTAGAAGAAATTAATTATTTTTTTGAGAAATTATTTTTACAAGCGGTCAGAAAAAGAGATTGCGACTACAAATAAATATTTTGACAGAGTAACATGTCAGGAGACCATAAAAAAAAAACAGTCCCCCTCAAATTACAATAATAATAATATGCATCACATCTCATGCCATAAACGAAGCAATTAGTTAAAGAAAACAAATATAACAGATAACCAATAATAAAGTCAGAAAACAGATAAGAACAATAGTCATAAAAGAAAACAGAGAATCAGACAGCCGATTCAAAATCAATCTCCTGCTTCAAATACCAGTATAGATTCCTTAATTTAATTAACTATAACATAATAACTATTGTACCAACCCACGGGTCATATACTCCATTTTCAATCATGCCTTCAAAGATCAGAAAAGGTCTAGGGCATGTAGCCTCTTCAGTTGTCTTACTTCCTTACAATGTCAAGTAAATTCAGCGCTAGATAATACACATGCTTGTCCAGCTTTGATATGTCCCTACTGGTCCTCCGAATCTCTTCATAAACATGTGGTACCTCAAGATACCCGTGCACCTCATCGTTAGCGAACCATAGACATCCTGATACCATTCTGAGCACGATGTTTTGAAACCGCAGGATAACTTCAAAATTATTATTACAAATAGTCTTCCATACTTGTACATTATACCTTCATATTGGTTACAAGAACATTTTAGATAGCAACAATTTATTCTTCAATGACAAATGAGACCGTCTACCAAGGAACCAATAGTACGTGCAAGTTTAGCATTCAGTCGTCTCATTTTTCTCTGACGTAATCCTTCCAAAATTGACGATTTAGATATAACCCTAGGTACTGTAACGTGTCCGCATTAGGAAAGAGTATTTTCCAGTTGAATCAAAGGGCAATTACTACTACTCATGGTAAATGTCACGTATCTCATTTCGTTTATATAAACTAGATTTTTTTATAAAGTAATACATTAGATATTTGTTAAAAAAATTAATAAATAATATCTATGTTTTGAAATTAATTAGAGAATTGTAGAAATCTCATCACTTACTTCATTCAATATGCGAGTTTTAATATTCAGACTGAAGAATAATCTGTCAGGTCGTTAATACTAGGTAGTAGAATGACGTAATGCTTCAAATTATGAAAACCTTTAACAAATTTTTGAGAAAACTTTTTAAAATTGAAGTGAAATTAATTGATGTATATAAATTAAATGAATATATCTTATTTAATAAAACAATATGAAAAAGTTTTCAATATTTTTTAAGAAAAATATTTCAATACGAGAAATTATAATGAATAAAATCAATTACCATAAAAAATTAAAAACTATAATTTTATTTTAACCTACATTGATTCCATTTTATTGGAAAGAAGGGTACGTAAGAATAACCGCGTTTCTTTGAAAAAGTATTAATTGAATTCTTTTTCTAAGAATAAATAAATAAAAACGTTATATCAAACCCTCTTTAAAAGCAAAACTTTTAATTAAAATCGATCATTCTTACAGATATTTTTTTCTATTTAACTGCTTCACAACTAAACAATGAAAACATTTTTCTACACTCGTTCTTTTAATAAGTATATAGAGAAGAATTATCATGAAGCTGTATTTCAACCGTTCTGCCTAACCTGAAATACTTTTTTAATACGTACTTATTTTTACGTATTCCTTAATAATATCATTGCAGAAGACATACATTTAAATAAAATAGTATCACAGAAAAATTAACAATAAAATCCCTAAATTTTTTAAATAGGATTCATTTAGAAGATTTCTATAGAAACTAAATTACAATAATTGATTGAAAGAAATTAAACATTAATAGTATTTCTTTAACTTAAAATACAATTAAATTTGTATTTTTGCCGGGTAGAAGATTTGATTAAAGATTTTAAAACGGGGAATTTATATTTAAATTAAATATAAATTAAATATAACCGAGCAATAAATTTGAATATTTTTTTATTCTAAATATTGTTTCATGCATATATTTAATAAAAATTATCGACCAGACACACAAATATATAAAACCCATTGAGAAACAATGTGTTACATTACTTTTCTATCGAAATTAATCCTAAACTAAATTATTTTTAATGCACAGACAAATTTTTAAGTAACTTACATACAAATATTTGGTTGATTGAAATAAAAATAAGTTGCGTGTGTATTAATATAAACAAGTTTTTGAAAATGTATAATATTGCAATACTAAGACAAAAAAAAAAAGCAAGCAAAGTATTGATTTTACAGGCTACACCAGTCAAGTCTTACGATACCTTATATAGCTTTTTCATTACAAAATCTTTCCGGTAAAGATGGGATGTTGAAAAAATTTTAAATGGGTTAAATTAATTAATTTTTAAAATTTGGAGCGTCAAGGTGGGGATTTTATTTTGATTGATAATAATCAAAATAAAGTAATGTAATAGATTTAATCATCAGATATCCAAATATTTAATAAAAAAACTCTTTGAGGCGTCCTTACTCTGTAGGGAAAATGTATTTATAAATATAAGTGGTCCCTAATGAAAAGAAATTAATTTAAAAATATTGAAAAACATAAATTATAACATTTATAAAAATAATGAAGAAATTTTCTTTCTATTTTAGAACCAAAATATATGTAGGTGCCAAAGCTACATTAATATTAGCAAGCCCTTAAATGATGAGAATAATATACAAAAAAAAAAAATTAATAATAGAAATCAAACGAGTGATAACAAAAAAAAAAACAGAATATGTAATTTTTAGAAAAAAATATTCAGAAATAGGTTAAGCATAAATAATCTGCTTTAGTAAAGTTTTCTTTAGATCTAACAATTCCTTCAATGCAAATTGAAATATGAAACAGAAAACTTTTTAGGTCCGGCGTGTATAATATTAGAAAAACTGTAGAAATTTCTTGATCTCGGGGTTTGAACTAGCGGGTCTCACATCTGAGAATGGCGAATGGCGAACGGCCTCCAGATATGAAGGTAAACTGCGAATAAGGTTTAGCCAAATAAGCAGTCCTGGACCGAAGCGACCACATTTTAGGATGTAATGGGGTAATTTGCGAGGAGGTTACCTCCAAGAAAAGTCATATATATCCGTTGATGATGTAGTGACATGCGAGTATACGTGGGAAGCGAGAGGCATGAGATCTTTATTAAGATCTTTTTTTTAAGATTATTTTTGGTTAATTTAAGATAAAATTAAATTTTTTTAGAGGAGCAGACTTGTATACAGATACATGATGACATCTAAGTTTCGATTTCATGGTAGATCGTAACGGTCGTGTGGAAATAAGAAACAAGAAAGGGCAGAAATTTTAATGTGTAAGATCCTCTTGGAAGAGGACAGTGCAAAATATTTGTACCTGAATAGACTGAATAAAAATGTATCAGCAACTCCTACCACTGAACATATAGAAACCTAATGGGAAAATATTAAAACAGCCATTAGAAAAGCTGCAGAGGCACAGTTGGGTAAATGCGTAAAGGATAGAAGGAAAAGAGGTCTAAGAGTTTGGAATTGTTTTTTAAATTTCGATGAAGATAAAAATATAGATAATAAATTAAATAAATTTCGAGCAGTATGTAGAACTATTCTCAAGAATCTCAGAAATAAGGCTAGCACCGAAAGCCAATTAAAAGTTTATAAAATAATGAATGGCAGTACCGATTTTCCATTATGGAATTGGAGCCAGGGTGATAAAATATCGAGATTAGAGTAAGACCACAGAGTACAGATGGGTTTTTTGAGAGATTGCAGGAATTGAGTCGCATGGATAGAATAAGAAATGAAAATATTCGAGCCAACTTGAATATTTTTTTTCTATAAATGAAAGGATTGATTAATTTAGGAGTAAATGAACATAGCACTTGAATTCTGTAGAAGAAACTCGAATTCAGCGAAATGAGCTTTTGTTTAGGCTCCTTGTGGAAAATGGGATATAGGCACACCGAGAAAAAGATGGAATCGGAACAGGTCAATGACCTAACCCGAGCAGGAAATGATAATGATGACATTTCTCGATAGCTTTATATATGAATATAAAAACTATCAAAAAGATTTTGAAAAATATATAAACCGAAGGAAGATAGATAGAACAAACAAAAAACATATATTTCAAGATTAATATGTCAAAAAATTATTTTTAATTAATGTAAAATAACAATAGTTTACATTGTTGTATTTAGTTTATATACAATTTTATTATTAATAAGTTGTATATAATTGTATATTTTAGGTTATTTATACGAATTTAGCGAGCGAAGCGAGAGAAGGTTATGTCTGGCTTAAATTTAAAATTCTTTTTTTACGAGGGTTTCTCGTAATCTAATTATTTAGATTGGTATTGATTTTTTTTTTTAATTTCAAATTATCGTTTCGACCCCCACCAAAGCTTATCTGGGTCCTTACGTATTAACGCCACCGCATCTACAGCTGTATTTAAAATTGAGTATTTATTTTATTGAGTCCCTTATTAATTTTAATAAATGGTTATTTATATTGATTTATTTTATAAATATAATTTAACCAAACTTAACCTACGCTCGCTTCGCTCGCTAACCTTGACTAATTATCACCGTAATTTTTTGAGTATTTATTTAATAAATTCAGTATTATTGCAATTATTTATTATTTAAATAATCAAAACACTCCTGTTAATTATACAAGGTTAGCGAGCGAAGCGAGCGTAGGTTAAGTTTGGTTAAATTATATTTATAAAATAAATCAATATAAATAACCATTTATTAAAATTAATAAAGAGACTGTTTTGAATCAATGTTAAACTCTATATCGGTCCATTTTCCACTGAAATCGGATTGACTACTTTGTTTTTAAATAAAGCTGTAGCTGCGGTGACGTTAATACGTAAGTACCCTTATCTGTTTGTCGACGTATTCCGGCGAAGATCCGAATAAACTAACATTTCAGTCTTTCATCCACGTATTTGATATGTGTCGACATTCATCGGAGAATATCGATATTTTAATTTCGGTCTTTCATGGTTTTATTTATTATAAAGGTTTTAGAATGAAGAAGAATTTTTTTTCAGAAGTTATTTAACGTATTTTTTTTTTAAATTGAATATTTTCAAAATAGGATAATGTTTCGTAAAATTTGGTGTAAATTTTTAATATTTAATTTTTTAACTTTTATACGCTTTTGCTATGTAAAGTAATGAATGTTTACATTTAATTTTAGGAGCTACAGAAAAATTTTACTAAACGTAAAATAAAACACGCACGGTTCACTCAAAAGATGCTTTAAATCACTTTATATTAATATTGATCAAAGGTAGATGTTCGCGTTATGACTGAAAGTAAATTTTTGTTGTAGCAATTCATAAAAAAATATTGATAAAAAAAATATTTGTAAAATCAATCTGGAAATATTGACATAACAGTAATTGCACTTTCCATAGAATACATGCTAGGGATATTTCAAATCACGTACAGCTATTTACTTGTTTTTATTTTTATTTTATTTTTTAAATATAACCACGAAATTTTTTTTTTACTTTTGAGGCCACATTGGACCACTTTAGTCATCCATATTTCAGTTCCTCTTGAATTTCTGAATTATTATGGTCTTTCGATTTTTCCAGTATTTCTTCATTCTATCGGATCATTGCTTCCCTAACTGGTGTGTGACCTCCACTTTTTTATGCCTTTCTAATTTTTTAACGTTGAATCTACTGTTTTGAAGTGCGTAGTTAATTTTAATTTTATCTCAGGCGTCGTTAACCCTCGAGCCAATTTCTTGAAGATCTCTTTGGATTTCTCCAACATATTTTACACAGGTTTTTTTGTTTGTATTCCTTGTGACCAAATGTTTTAGAATTCGGTTTTCAGGCATTTTTAATAGGTGGAAAAAATGGGAAATCCTTCGTTTTTTCATTGTACTAAGAATCAGGTCGACTTGTTTGTAGACTGTTTCACTTACGGCAATTTGCCAGACGCCATCCTTTTGATAACTTTTATTTAAACAAGTTCTGATAATTCGCCTTTCTGTTCTAAGTAATTGGTTCGTTTTACTTTCATTCTTAATCTGAAAAGATTATCTCACAAGCATAAACCGTCACCGGTTTACTACTGTATTATAAAGATGAATTTTAAAGAATAAATATTATGAAAGAATTGAAAGACAGATTCTACGACGATGCATCGGGAAAAACATTAAAAGAGACGGGATTTGGACAATTATTCCAAACGAAGAGATTTACAAAACGATCATCCCGATAACTAATAAATTTAGAAAGAAGAGAATTTCCTTTCTAGGACATATTTTCAGAATGGAAGAGACCAGACATATCAGACGGATAATAGAACTTTTCTGGAACACGAAAAGCAGACCGAACTGGTTATACGAAGTACAGAAAGACCTGGAGGAATCAGACATAACCCGTGAAAACCTAAAAACGAAAACCGGAAACTATGAGAAATTAAAAAATAAAGAAACAAGATTCCTATCAAAACCCAAGAAAATAATAAGCCGGGTGTACTCTGAACAAGAACGGGCAAGAAGATTTGAAACCCTTAGAAATTACTGGCACAAAAGAAAAGCTGAAAAACAACAAATCAGCAAAAAAAGAAAGAACTTGCCAAAAAAAATGAACTAAAGTGATATCCATTACGGAATTAAAAGTATTAAAATGGTGAATTTTGAATTTTATTGAGAGATATTTTTTATTGTATTTTTGCCAAGTTAGACTTTGTGCCCTTTTAATTTTAGTTATTCTATTTTACCATGTTTGTTTTTCCTTTTATCTGCAGCGAATAATATCACCTAATAATTTAAATTGTTTATTTTATATTTGTTTCTTTATCGTTAAATTTGATTTTGCTTATACAGAGGAAATCCATAACTGCTACGGTTTATTTATACCACGAGATTTAGAAAAAAGTAATTTAAAAATTTTTACAATTTGACTAATCAAAAAATATATATAACAAAGCAAATCTATTAATACAGAAAAAGCAAATCTATTAATACAAAAATCTATCTATAACAGAAAAAGAGTATTTTACGAGTGTATTAGTTTAAAAAAAATTAATGTTATAAAATGTTAGATTGCCTAAAAATTTGCTCTAATAAAAATTGTATTATTATTCGCTGCAGATAAAAGGAAAAACAAACATGGTAAAATAGAATAACTAAAATTAAAAGGGCACAAAGTCTAACTTGGCAATTTAGGCAATCTAACATTTTATAACATTAATTTTTTTTAAACTAATACACTCGTAAAATACTCTTTTTCTGTTTAGCCTCCGGAACCACGGTGAGAAATTACTTCAGAAGATGGTTGAGGATGAAATGATGTGTAGTCTTGTAAAGTCTCAGGTCAACCCATTCCTGAAATATGTGGTTAACTGAAACCCAATCACCAAAGAACACCGATATCCACGAACTGTATTCAAATCGGTATAAAAGAGACTCCATTAATTTCATTTAAATATACTGAACTTATAACTTTAACCTAAGGGAAACCATTTATTCGATTGCAAAGTTACCTAACCGCATTGTGATTCGAAGTTCAAAACTATAGAATAATTTATTTTATCCCGTTCAACTGGAAACGTTCTATACGTTTAGCCTGATATAACACAATGAATAATAATATTGTATTAAAATGTAATTCTAAATCGCACTAAATTTCATGTCTTCTTTGTAACTTTCAATTTTCTAATCAGATTTACCGAATTTATTAATGTATTTTTAAGGAAACAATTTTTGTTTTCTGTATTAACTGGGAATTGTTCGTTTAAAAAAAAAATAATATTTTCACGGCGTATTAATTTAATATTATAAGTTATAAAGTAGAAAAATGTATTGTTTTAGTATACATTTTTATTTTTTTAGTATGAAATCGATCATTATTGAGTAGCATCACAAAGGTAACCGGAGAAAGAATTATCTCTTATATAAATCTTACACTAAACGTTTATTAAATTATATCTCGTTTTTCTTCAATTATTTCCAACTTTCCGTTATAACCAATTGCAACTTCTATTTTGAACATTACTACTTTTTACAAGCAATATTATTTCATAGATTAATAAAGAGTAATGTAAAATATACCGAATGAAATAATTCTAATATGGAATATATTGACATTTTAACTAATGTAGACCCACGTCTCTTTTTATGTTCATTTTATATTTTTGTAATTTTTTCAAGATTTTCCTAGGCTTTGCTTGATTCTTATTGCAGTGGGGTTTTATTTAAAGTATATTATTAAATATCTACCAATCACTGTTTAATTGATATGTATAAAATTTTGTTTTCCAATATCTAAAGAAAATCGTTCTTAAACTGCGCATGTTGAGATGCTGTTTTCTGATTGGTGTGAAGTATACTGCCCCGATTAAAGGACTGATAAATAAAATTGATGTATTTGAGATTTGGTTATATAAATTAATGCTTCTTATTTACCATATTTTGATAGTATAACGAATGAAAATGTTCTGAATAGAGTTGAGAAGAGAATGAAAGTGGTAACCAAATGTATAGCAAGGAATTTGTCATTTAGGTTATCCTTTTTTTTAAATTTTTTTGTTGTTTAACTTCCGGGTCTACCGTTAGGTATTGCTTCAGAGGACGAGATGAATGATTTGTAGCGTGTGTGAAAATGACATACCTGACCGGGATTCAAACCCGGGACCTCCGGATGAAAGGACGAGATGCTACTTCTCGCGCCACGGAGGCCGGCAGGTTATAAGTACTACGAGAAGACAAAGATACTAATTATTTATATTTATTCAAAACATAATAGCGGGAATATAGACATTACATGTAGTATATTGTGGCTTAAGAACTTGAGAGAATATTTTAACAACGGCTAATGAAAGGGTCTTTTTAGTGCCACCGCGATTATCAGGTTTGTAGATAGTCATGTTGATCGCCGATCTTTAAAAGAAGATGGCACTTAGGAATAATTTTAACTGGAAACATGAAATTTAGTTTCATCATTTGTTAAAGAGGGATAAATATTTGATAAAGAGGGAAAGATATTTAGGATTTGTCATAGATTAAAATTTCATAGAAGGTTACATTTTTAAATTTTATTATGTAAACATATTACTTTTAGAAGTAACACAAAAAGTATACTCTTATAATACCTAAATATATTTGGTAACGAAACAAGTCCCACACTAAAAAAAAAAAATTGAGTTTTAGAAAGCTTTTCAATTTTTTTTTTTTAATTTCTCTTTGAATTTTTTGCATTATATACTCATTCAAATGAGACTTAATTACAATTTGAACAACTATCCACGTATATAAAAATGTTAAAAAGAATTAATTTTTTTTTGTAATATAGTTTCTAAATGAAAAGTAATTTACACTTTAATTAATTTTTTTTATGAAAATTTTACTGGTATAAAATAGATTTAGAAAATAATTTTTATTATTATCATTTGTATTTGATAAAATAAGATTAATATTCCAACTTTTGCAAACTCAGTAGTTGTTCTCATTATAAATATTAATTAGCTCAAACATCAGAAATTTGTACAACGTAATACAGTGAATGTTTAAACAGATGACAAACATGAAAAACATATACGTATAGTAATTGGCATAAATTTACTTAAAATTTAAAAAATATACGTTATAAAAGTTTTCTGTAATACCACACCCGAGGTATTATATTTATAACTAATGACAATAATTGAGTCTTTTTATATAAAAATCTTGATTTTTACGTAGTAAATCATATGAATTAATGATAATTGTGAATGATGAAAATAAATGCGAATAAAAAAGTGTTAACTGTATTTCTTTACCTATTATTATTTCATTTAAATATACGGAGGTGTATAATCGTAACATTTTTAGAAATATTTGAGTACAAGAATAATGTTAGTGAATGAAGCTAGAACTGGTAAGACCTTGACCGACCTATATCGATACAAAATCATTAATATTAAACAATTTAATAACATGTGATTATGTTCACTATCTGAGCGTATAAAATATGAATAATAATAGTAAAAAAGTAATAATGAATTATTGATCCTGCAGTCAATGTATGAATAAATAAACTATGTTTACATATATTTCATAAAAAAAAGTTGACAACAATCTTGTAATGCTTTTCCGGCATTGGATATTTATTCTTATACGGTGGAAAAATAATGTTACATGAAAATAAATGAAAAAAGTTTTAAAAATTCAAAAAACAAATATCTTGAAACTTTGATCGGCTCTTCGACCCACAACCCGTTAACATTGTCCCCAAAATATTTTTTGGGTTAATTCTATGACAAGGAAGACATCAAAAAATCCCTTTCGGCATGTTGGAAGGCGGAGGTATATTTTACCGGTGCTAAATAGGAGATAAAAAAGATTTTCACCTTAAAGTTAAGAAACTTCAAATTTACTCAATATGACAATGGTTGGATGGGAAAAAAGCTTCACGTGTTTAGCATACGAAAATCCCCATATTTTACAATTCCAGCAACATTTTGGTCATCCCTTGTCGTAAGGGTTGGTCATATCAAAAATTGTTTCAAAAAAAGTTTTAGGTAATGTTTAGAGGACTAACAACCACCTTAAACCGATACGATAATTTGCCTATTAAGGGGGAGGTATGATATTTTTTGTCTTCGAAACACAATTTTTTCTACTCCCTGTGCCAATGGTTGGTGATATCAAAAAACGTCACTTAGATAAGTTTTAGGTCGTTATCCAAAAAATAGAAGGAATTTTAAAGGAATCGATATTTTACTTAAAAATTGCCGGTTTTGAATGGCGCTCCGTAACTTACGTACAGTTTTGCAGTAGGCTTCTCAAGTCGTTTTAGGTGGCATGAAATCTATCAACAGTATGTCAAACCGTTCCCAAAAGATTGTGGCCATCGTTTTCCGTCCAAATGGTTGTGGCTTGATCTTTATCGGTCTGGTTAGTGGATTGAGTATGACTACATTCACTTGACTGCCGTTTTCTCTCTGGCGTGTAATACGAAATTCATGTTTCATCGCCGGAAACAATTGAATTAAGGAGTTCGTCACCTTTCCCTGTGTAGCGCATCAAAATTTGCAAAGAGGATCCCATTCGGATTTTTTTGTGACGTTTCGTTAAGATGTGCGGAACCGACGTTCAAAAAAACTTTCTGAATCCTAAATAGTCGTGAACAATACGACTGATAACAGCTCTTGAACCATCAGGAAAAGAAGGTACAGGTCGGAAATAATTGACCTACATCTATTCTGATTTCATCATCGACGCTTTTCAAGAACTCCTCGGTGATTATCGAGTGTAAAAAATTTAACCTTTCCCTTTTCCCCTTTCTCCCTTTTCCCTTTCCCACAATTTTTCCCCCTTTTCCCGTTTTCCTTTTACCATTTTTGTTTGTATCATATTCCCTTTCCTCCATTTCCCCTTTTCACACCCTTACCCTTTCATTCCCCTATTTATGTTTCCCTTATTTCCCTTTACCCCTTCCTCTTTGCTCCTTTCCCCTTTCCATTTCCTTTTCACCTTTTTTTCTTTTTTCATTTTCCCCTTCACTTTTTACCTTCTTTAATTTTACCTTTTTCAATTTTTTCCTTTTTCACTGTTTCCTCGCACGTAAATCGAACCAGTAGTTTTTTAGTTAATAGCGGACACACATCGGAAACAGAAATGGAATCGTAAAATATTTAGTACAGCGTGTATTGCTTTTACGTCCAACACAACGTCGAACGTTCTTCATCGTGCACATTAATTTTGTTATTACTAAATCTTTCACACCAATTTTTGGACGTTTCTTTCATTCATTACATTATCACGGTACACAGCAACCGACTGCCTATGAATCTCAGCCGGCTTAAAGTTTTGATGCTTTAAAAAACGTATGAATCCACATATTTCACGGTCGGCGGCAACATCGATTTCCTATTCATTTTATAACGTAATAACTCACACGTAATCAAAGATACTACAACGTGACAACTTACAAACAATGGAGTGTGTACTTACTAGCATGGCTATGAACGACACAGGTTTGCCAACCTTATGAAGAGAAATTTCCCATCGGTCTTTAGTTTAGAGATATCCCTCGTAGATACAAAAAAAAAAAATCAAATCCAAAATTAGCTAATTATATATGCCCCGATAATAAAAAATTGATCAGGAAAGTGTCTGAATAAAAGCTGTGAAACATTTTTTTTCAAGTTCTGAAGTGATAACAAAAAAGAAGAAAAATGATTTAATTTTTACAGTAATAAAACCTTCTATGATAATGATATTATGAAATATTCTTTTTTTCAGTAATGAAATTTATCTAACGATACGCTGAAAAGGAAATAGAATAACAATCTGCTTTTTTACAATGTATGTACCAGTAAAATTCTAACTACCAATAATTACCAATAAAAACTAAAATATAAATCATTTTTAGAACTAAATTAAACTTTTTTTTTTAAGAATTTCGATTTTTTATCATAAATTAAACAAACGAACAAGAAGAGTAATAAAAATAATTAATCAATATTTCTATTTTATAAAAAACAATAAAAAATGAAAACCTGTCAACAAGGTAAAACGGCCTTTTTAAAACGTATATCAGGTTGCCTATTCAAGAGCTAAGAATACTTACCTTTCTTCCGGCTTGATTTAATGATTGGTGATAAATCTTTGTTTGGCGTTATATCCTGTACGAATAGAATACAGATTTATGAGGAATCGGTGAAAAATAACATCCGACTAATAAATCTATAATATGATATGTGATGTAAAATATTATATGAATAAATCAAACAACGTGAAATTCGAATAAAAATAGGTTTTAAATATCGTAATATTTTTAAAAAAAATATGTATGCGTATATATATTCATTTACTTGTCTATAAACAAGCAGGCGTAAATACGATCATGTACAAACACACACGCACATTTATATTTATGAATTTTATAGATATTGAATTATAGATTCCATCAAGAAAAAATAAATATGATTTGGAATCAGTTCTATTAGAAACAATATTTAATAAAAGATTACTTCACTTTGACCTTTATTTGTCATATGATAGTAAAAGAAATAAATATAATAACGATGAGTAGATATGGATGGAAAACCCAATAAAATTGATTTCATTACTGCAGGTAAATCAATTCTTAAATTTTTACGACAAATTCAATTTTTCTTTCATTTCAACTTTATATTTCAATTTTCTCTAATACTACCACAAATATATCAAAAAACCAAGCGTGAAATTTTTTACATATACAAAATATATGCATGCAATCAAAATATAAACACTAAGTAGATTAGAATCTTATTTTATTTTATTCTCTCTACACATATAATATATACATACATATATATATATATATATATATATATATATATATATAATTTATGTAAATACAGGATGATAATTAAGTATGGAAACAGCTTTATACTGAATATCTGAGATTGCAGCATAAATAGCACAAATTTACAATACATTTTTAAGAAAGTATTTCAGCTGATTTGTTTCATTTACGATAAGTAATAAATATCAGCTTCTATTAATACTAGAAGTTAATTTTTATTCAGAAAATAATATCAACTGATATACCCGTTTAGTTTGCTGCTGTATTGTTAATTATTAGTTACTAGCAGACCCGGCAATGCTTCACTATTGTTAGATTTGAGTATATATATATATATATATATATATATATATATATATAAGTTGTGTTTGATTAAATGAACACAACTGAAAGTTTGATTATTTCGTTATTTTAAATTTGAATGGTTATAACTAGATAACGCAGGCATTAATAGAAAAACGGGTCTCATCATTATTTTCTTGTAAAATGTTAAATCTTGTGTCGTATGTCCAATTTTCTATTTAACAAAATTAAGTTTGATTCAATGTGGCGGATCTAAGATGGAGGACAAAAATTAAAAACCCTTCATAATGCAGATATTTTTAAAATATGTAGAACCCACTTCTTTCTGCCTCCAAGTACCCCACAGATATGCCGTATGAAGCTGTTTCCATACGAAAATACCAGCCGATATTTATTTAAAACAATAAATCATGAGTGATTCATAATCAACGCTTAGGAAAACTACTGAAGAAACTGGTGAAAATTTGTATACACGTTCATCTTACGGTGTAAGTGCACACTAAGAAAGGATTATTTAAAATTCCAAGTTTAAAGATTAAAATGATTTTTTTTTTAAATCCAGAAGTTTTTCCTAATTTCTCTGTAACAAATGAAGATATCAACTTGATTTTTGGTGTATGTAATCTTCATATAAATATATACAAACCGATTTTCCGATTTTTTTGAAGTTACGAATTAAAGGGTTAAAATGAATTTTGAATTGTTTATGAAACCCGGTTATTTTTTATTTTTTGATATTATAAATGCAAATAAATATAAATAAATATAATAAATGAAGAAATCAATTTGATTTTTAGTATATACAATCTTCATCTAAATATCTAAAAACCAATTTTGTTAACTTTCTGAAATTCGAGCTTGAAAGACTTGAAGAAAGGTAAAAAAATGTTGAACCATGGTTGCAAGTTTTCCTAAATCCGACTTTACTAAACGAGTATTCAATAGATTTGGCTTGAAAATACAGCTCAGATAAATATCTACAAACTATTTTTGGGTTATTTTGAATTTCAATTTTTTAAGGGTGCGGCTATTTACAGCGCGGCGACTCGACCAACACAGCCACTGCCACTGTTATATATGCGACGCGAATTTCTGCATCTGCCCCTGGTTACATCTGTAAAACCTAAAATAAAATAATTGACCGCGACGGAAAACAAAAGTAAGCATATAGCACGGGCGAAGCTACAATCTTGATGCTTATTATCCAAATTTGCTTATTCAAAATAATATATATTCTAATCTCATAATACAATAATTTCTAATAGACAGATGTTGGAATTTACAAATATTAAATTTTCACCATAACGATTTTAGGATTTCTTTGTAATTTAATAACTAAATCATTTCCGCTCAGGATCTTACTGAACGGCCTCTGATACACACGAATAATTCTACATTCTCTAAATAATTCTTCGAATATTTTTTTCAGAACCCTATATTTATTTTCAAATGGCTTTTTACTTCATAAAAGAAAATAATTACTGTACCATATATTATGCTGATCAAGGCAAAATAGTTGATCAATAATGTGTTACCATTATCAAGATAAAAACTCTCTAATTTCCCCAGGGATTGATGACGGAATAGGTTTTACCTTCCTGATGGATACCTAAAGTTTCCTTTAATTATGGTTGTATATCTTTTATTACAATTCGTTTTATAGAAGATCGAATTTTTTCACAACTCACTTCTTTTCCTTATCGTTAATTTCTTCTTCTCCACTTCCTCATATTAATTGTGTGTGAAGATCTAATTCTTTTAGCTGCGTGCAGTTTTGGTGAAATCTTGACAGAAGAGCACCATGTGAGGATGGACTTTGGGAATTTCCAGCTCAATGGCTACATAAATTCAAATCGCTGAACAGCCTATCGTTTGTAGGTGAGCCTCCTACACTATCATGAATTCAAAAAACTTTCTTAAATACTTAATAAATCAGTATGTATTCGTTCTTTCATTCTAAGTTCACAATCTATACAACATTCCTGAAAAATTTTTCTAGGATAATATCGATTTTATTATAGAAAACTTGTAAAGTGTTAGCGTCAAGTACTCTGAAAATAAGTTATACAATTTTTTTATCACTACCATAATTTTAGTGCAAATATTATAAAATGGAATTGAACAGTGTACTAAGTGACAGGGTGATTAGGGTCTATTTAAAACTATAAAAATTATAATAATAGTATTTATTTACATTCTATTTGAGTTATCATATAAAAATTGTATTTAAAATAAATTTATGTGAATATATCAGTGTAATGAAAAATTATTCAATTAGTTTTAAATGTTATTACCACATCAATTTACATCTTTCAATTAAATATTTTATTAATTCAATTCAAAATTCTTTTGTGCTATCTGTGTAAATAGCGTTAAGTAATTAGAATGAAATGTTGGAAAAACGAAGAATGCAAATAAGGTAATAAAAGCTGTTTTCCACAGCATTAATTTGAAAGAGCTCTCTAAATTCCTTCTCACCACAACATCGAGTTCGTAATAGTAATAAAAATAATTATAAAACTAAGAGTAAAATTTTATGAATAATAAAATGTTATCATACTTTAATATTGATGTAGTAAATTATTAAATAATTTAAAAATAAAATAACAATCGGTTATATAAAAATAAACAAAATATATGCATAATCTACACATTACACATATCACAGTGTTCGTCGGTAAGAGGGGACGAAGTCAACGAACTACGTTAACAGTTCTAAACATGACCTAACCTAACAGTGAAATGAAAATGGGGGAAAAACGGGAAAACATTTCAGTTCATTTAGATTAGTAATAAAAATACCTCAAATTTTATTACACAACTTTTTTTTTCCATTTGATGAACCGCGAGACTAGAATTTGTCATTTTACTCATTTTTTAATGTACCTTTACGAATCCCGCCTCTAGATAGCAGTACATGATAGTACTAGGTAGCGTAAAAAAACTTGATAATGTACTTGAAGTAATAAAATTTAAAAAGAGAATATACTACAGCTTGTTTTAATAGTAAATGCTCTTATGTAAATGAAAGTACTGAAAGATGAAATAATTTTTTTAATTTCCATCACTTCAAAAAACTAATAAAAATATTACTTTACAAGATATTATACTAATTTATTATTAAAAAGGAATAAATAAAACAGAAATTAATTCGATTGGTAAAATCGAATTTAACGATAAAAATCGAAGGTTGCACGTACAAAGTAATAAGTGCAATATTACATCACGGATTTTCGATTCGTAAAAATCGTTATACTGGTTTTATTAAAAAGGAAAACATATTATTAAGTAGATAATATAACTATCAAAAAAATTGTGAAATTCAATTTGCTTGTTTTAAGGCAATAAATTGTAATAATAAATCCATTAGAAAACAATCAGTAATTCATAAAAAAAGAAAGAATAATCTAAAAACACAATTATATCAAAAAGAATTACAATGAAATTGTAAATCGAACGGTACGAATTCCGCAGAAATCATTTCTTCCGCTCAAAAAACAAAAATTTCTGTAATATAAATAAAACTGTTTTTAACAAAACGATACTGATATCAAAAAAGGTAAGATACTACATTTCTATTATCGAAATCTGTTATTAATTTAGAATTAAAAAAAAATTCATTGTTAAATATATGTAATAGACAGTAGATGTACAACAATAGATAATAAACAATGTTTAAGCGTGGATATAATAAGCAAAAAAAGAAAAAAATTGTTACAAAACTCTTACCGGCCCGATTTCATTTATATGTAATACTTATAACGTTTACAAAAATTCTTATGATTATTCGTTGTTTAATAAATGAAATCGGGCCGGTAAGAATTTTGTAATAGATTTTTCTTTATTATATGGAACTCTTAAACATTGTTTATTATCTATTATTGTATATCTATTGTCTATTGCATATACTTAACATGTACTTTTTTTAAATAAAATTCTAAATTAATAACAGAGTTTGATATTAGAAATGCAGTGTCTTAACTTTTTTGATATCAATATCGTTTTGTTGAAAACAGTCTTATTTATATTAAAGAAATTTTTGTTTTTTGAGCGGAAGAAATTATATCTGCGAGGCTGTTACCGTACGGTTTACAATTTCATTGTAATTTTTTTGGATATTATTTAAGAAATTATAAAACGCATTACACAATGCGTTCAAAAAATTTCTGTGCACTGGAATTATAGAAGTGTAATGATGAAACTTTCTTCATTATTACTTAGTATTTCTATTTCATTATTTTATAGAATCGGATATTACAATAACTGTAACAATTTATAAAAGGTGTTTAAAATGAGTCTCCAACATAAATGCAGTACTGCACACGTTTCAATTTTTTTTCAAACACTTTAACCAGCTGATGTACCGTAAGGTCTCGTACGTTTGCCGTTATTGTGGGTTTTAGTCGGCCAATCATGCGCGGTCAGTTGCGATTTCCTGCTTGTTTCTCTTCCCGTACATGAAAAGAGAATTCAGATTACATTTACTGTAAACTGGGGGTTCAGATCGTCAGCACAAATCCTGGAAATGATTCGAACACCAAAGACATTTCGAAAAAACGTCATTCATCTTTTAGCTCTGTGCGCTGTGGCGCCATCTTTTTGAAATCGACAGTGATTGATTTCTACTTTTGTTAACTGACTAAAAATTGTTGTTATAATAGTACTATAACGATCACTATTAACTGTATTTTTTTTTAAATATTGATCCTTTAATGCGCGTTCTCTCACACAGACCTAGACTCCAATTTTCGCTTCGTGTAAAGTATGTTCGTGTAATTCATCGGGGTTAGTTCTCGACCACAGTAGTATATTTTGTTGATTAATATACCTTTCCAGATAAAAGCACGCTTTAACTGTAAAAATGTAATGCCGATGATACCTAAGGAATTTTGGTCAATAAAACGTTTAAACTGTTGACAGTAATTTAGACTTTTGGCATTATCTGTGAACACACATAACTTTGTAAAGGAAAAGTTTCAGTTCTTTTTTAAGAGCTTTATGTGCAGTTAAAAGTACTGCGTGTTGATCTTACAACGAACCAACAGGGCGACCAACTTAACACCAAAAGAACAGACTGCACTACATAATTCTAAAGCATACTGAATAGCGACTTGCTGAACATGCTGTATTTTAAACATTACATATAAAAATTAAAATTATACTAAACAAGTAACTTAAATTTAAATCTTCTTAAAAAGATGGAAACATTCTGAATTGTACAGGGGTAAGAAACAAAAAAAATTCTATATTAAAAAATACTTCATTGAAACGATTTTCCATAATATTTCACCCAAAAAAAAATATTTTTGTGACTAGAGTTACAAATTTGCAACATATATTTGTTTGCCGTTGTATTCAAAATTGATGTCATATTTGTATTCTATACAGTTATTCAACCGTTATAAATAAGAGAAGAATAGACAAAAGAAATTTTTTAAATAAAGTTTCATGAAAAAAAACAATACAACCTTATTGACGTTGTGATTCAGTTTTCATCTGAATAAACACGTAGATCGGTAAAAGTTAATTGGTTTTTTTTTTAATGACACATCTTATTTATGAAATAATATAAATTCTCGTTGTTATTTAAATAATACCGATGAAAAAAAATGGAAAAGTCCATCACTGTGATCTGTGTGACAGTATCTCTACGATTTTTAATTGGAAATACTGAATTTCAATTTATACCAGGTTTAAAATTGTTTACACTTTACAAGTTTTGCATATAATATACGATCGTACTTCCTGTATGAAAAAAAGTTTAATCTTTCTATTTACATATATAAAACTCGTCGAAAAAGTTGTTTTATTCTTCCAGCAATACTGATTACGTCATCAGATTGTAAATTAATACATGGGCACTAATAATAGGATATTCATAAATGTGAAAATCAGGTTCATCATAAAAAAAATATTTTGTGTAGGTTAAGAAGCAGAGCATGCCTAAAGAAAGCCTCCGCAGCTAGGCTCTCCGGGAGGTGTCTCGGAATGGGATTAATAGGTGACCAAAATTGATTACTTCTTGCGTAAAAATGTTTTGTTTTTTTTAATGATGAAAATTATTCAAGTAAAAGCGAAAAAATATCAGCAAATCTTCCCAATTAAGTTTGGATTAGATCGGTTTAGTCATCTTTTAAAGATTGCACACTCCCAACATTTTCATCAAGATCCATAATATCAATATGCTAATTCACTCACTATGAGAGCTGGAAGCTTAAATATAAATAAAATTAAATATTTTATTATTTATGCATTTTATTCAATCTACGAAACAAATTATCGTAATACGAAACTAACCTTCCTTGACACAATAATAAAAGAGAATTGGCTTCAAAATCGATAAATCACTAGGAGGATATATTGGATTCAAAATTATTCTAACTTTTATTACTCTTTATCATTTAATTTCACCCACGTGTTTTGTCTAGATATACTCGTATGTTTAATTGTAACTACAAGGTCAAAAAAAAAAAATATAGTCGAGTGTAAATGGATAATCTATAGGGTTTTCAGTATCGATTTACTTTTATCGAAAATAGTGGTTTTTAAGATCTTACGCTGGAACGAATGAATTACGATGGTAAAATTTATTTTACAATTATTATTAGTGTTTTTATTTATTGCTTATAAATATTTAAGAAAACATTTTTTTTTTGAGTTCGTCATTTTTTATTCTCCCCCCTGGACCAGGACAGCCAACTAAGCATAAACACAGCTCCAGGGAATTCCATCGCCTCAAGCTACCTCGTTGAAAACCATAGTTTCCCCCACCGGGACTGGGTCTTTACGCCACGCCTCAAATGAGGAACCACAAAGGGATCCCCCCACCGGGACTACGGTTTTAATTAATCCCCCCAATACGAAGTTCCAAGAAAATCCCCGCCCAATCATTGACAGTGGGACACCTAAGCGGCGCACCTCTCCTGGACGGGGCTGTCCGAACGCAGGTCTTCTCCAAGGCACAGGCAACGAGTCTCACTTGACGGAACTGGCCCTGCAGCCACATCCCCCCCAAAGAGTGACGCCGAACATTACACAGGGAAAACTTTCTGTCGGAAAATCCGCTCGAAGATGTCCAGCAAGCCCACAGTTAAAACAATCACCTCGTTTATCGGAACCGTTGAAGGATCCAGCCCGGTGCCCGATCCCGCAGCACCGATAACAACGTTCCTCCACTGACCTCCTCAGAACTCGGCAAGAAACCCACCCAGCAGTTTGTCGGCCAGCAGCCGAGGAACCGCCACCGTTGCTACTTTCGTATCCCCAAACGAGGGCCGTAGGGAGAGGACATCAATCGTGACTGATTCCTCCGCCGTCTTCTGTATATCACGAACAAGTTCCTCCTCAGCGGTACGGGCGTCGACATCCTTAACAAACAGATGGACTCGCCGAACGACCCTACCGGCCGTAGCTGTAGTTCCCTCCACTTTGTTTATTATTTTCATGCGTGACTGCTCAGCTGTGCCTCCAGAATACTGGATCCTGATATGGAGGTCCTCACCCTGACCCTTTCTTGCCGAGAGAATACTCGCCTCACCCGGCAACACGGTGTCCTTCACATAACGAAGAAGGTCCGCATATGTGCGACCCGCCACCTGAAACTTATTGTTTATAAACATTTTTTTAAAAAATCATATGTTTTTTTTACGGGCAGTATGTTCGATCATGTAAGCATGTTCTCACCTAACGGGAACGGATATACAGACAGACACACATACAAATGCCCTATAGTAGGGTTATTTTATCGATATTTATTTTGTTCTGCTTTGTTAAATTTTATTATTTATTATGTCATACAGAACGTACTGGATAATAATGACTCAATTATTCTTTGATAATGAATGATTTTATGAGATAAAGGAACTGGCTACCTAATTACTCTTAGTTGAGAGACAATATTTATAGCATTATCAGAAAAGATGACTATGTAAACATGAAAAGGAATATATAAATATTTATAAAGAAAAGTCGATAACTGGTAAATATAAATATTCGCCGGTGAATATTGACACACACCAAATACGTCGGTGAAAGACCGAAATATATCCTTATTCCGAGTTTCGCCGGTATAGGTCGACAAACACAAATAAGCTCTGGTAGGGCTCCAAATGATAACTAGAAATTAGAAAAAAATCGCCCGATACTAATCTCTAATAGATTAGGAGAAACCCTCGTGAAAAAAGTAAGTTTAAATTTAAGTTAAACATAACATCCGCTCGCTCGCTAACCTCATCTAATTAACGTTAAATATACAAATTATATACGTTATTCTACAACATTAGAGATGATTAATAAAATTCACCAATTTATAAAAATATTTAATCAAATTTTCAGCATTTAATAAATTGAAAGGGCCAATCAGGATAAACAGAATATTTTACTGCATGGATAAACAATAACAATAAAATTAAATTTTCAACTGGTTTGCCCATTGTTCAATTTTTTTTAAAGTTTTTTATTCAACTTTCACCATCAGTACACTCTGAATGTGATGATTTGATTAATCGCCTTCAATATTGAAGAATAACATATATAATTTTTATATTTAACGTTAATATAGAGGGTATAGAGCAAAACGAGTGTAGGTTATGTTGCTTGGCTTAAATTTAAACTTCCTTTTTTATGAGGGTTTCTCGTAATCTATTTATCTTAGAGATTAATATCGGGCGATTTTTTTTTAATTTCTAGTATTCATTTCGACCACCATCAGAACTTACCTGTGTTTCTCAACATTACCGACGAAGGTCTGAATAAACAAATATTTCGGTCTTTCTCCAACGTTTGGTATGTGGCGACATTCACCGGAGAATATTAACATTCTCTAATTTCGGTCTTTCACGGTAACATATATATATATATATAGTGAATCTCATTTATTAAATGGAAACGTGTTGTTTTACTAACATAATTTTTACACTAGGAAAATAAAATGTTTTAAATTAATATAAAAGATTCTAGTTAAACACGCAAACAAACAAACAAAATAAATTCAGTTTATCTTTTTAAAAATTTTATTTTTTGTCGTTTATTGTTATATTTCTCTAATGTTATTATTTTATTAATGTTAATTCATAATTAAATGTATTAATTATTAAAGTGTTTTTAGGATTATTTTAATATTAAAAAAATTATTAAAACAAACCACTTCTTAAGTATTATTAAAATTTTATATTTAAAAACGTTCAGTTCAGCTGATGACACAGTTTTTAGTTGATAAGTCACGTTACTCTACTTGAGTTTCCTTATTAGTACTAGATACACTAACTTGTTTCTGCAAACAATTCAATTTTTCTTTTAATAATATAACAACTTATTAAAAAATTATTAAGAAATCTGAACATAAATTAATGTTTACTATAAAATCATTGCCATATTATTATGTAATCTAATAAAATCCTCAAAAATTGTATTTTCAAATATTAATTTTATGAATGCATTTATTAATATATATTTTTGAGAAAAGTGAATAAAATTAATTAAATTTTAATCATTCTATGAAATGAAAATAATGCCTCAATTTATTTATGAAGGGTAGCTGTCCAGAAATGTAGATAATTTACTCTTAATAAAACTCTATTACCTCAAATCAGAGTTAAACAAACACTGAACAACTGTAATTAATAAGTATGATTGTAATTATCTTATGTATAAGTGCCAAAGTTTGTGGATGTTTCTGTTTGTTTACAATAGCATCAGGCAAGAACCAACAGACCGAAAACTTGAAAATTTTCAGGAAAAATTTGTTATTCGAGCAAAGGTTTTAAGAAATATATTGAGACCCTAGCCCCCTTGGGGGTTGAGATATTAAAGAAACAAAAATTAATCCTTTTACTTGTATATTATATTTCTGTCATCATGGCAACCGAAATATAATTAGGTAAAATTGCCAAATCGTTTTTCTTTAATGAATATTTGAAAAATATTTAATATTCTCACAACCATAAGAATAACGAACGCGTCGGGGGTCCAGGAGGCGGAGCCCTGACCGCCTTGTAATATATATATATATATATATATATATATTAGAATCCCCGTCGTGGCTTCACCCGCGCTAAATGGTTATTTTGCATTTTCCGTCACGGTCAGGAGATGTTTAATCGTCGGTTATGGCTCGTTTCAGTCGCCCTTCTCGTCTAGCCAGGGGGCTCTTTTGTACAGGGTGATGGGCACGGGGATGCCTCCTGGACCTATTTGTGAAAATAATAATGGTAAATAGAATTAAAGCCTGTCCAATTTATAAAAAATATCAGTGTATTAAAATTTCTTCAGAGTAACAGTTTGATTAGTACAAGACCCGAAATATTGAGTATAATTTGAAGAATGCCGGTTTTAAAATAGTCGACCCCCCCCTCCATCTTAAAAATATCATTTATAGCTCGTTACCCGTTTGAAGGACGAGTAAAAATGTATTTTGCTTGGTTCTTAGTTCTACCCGACAAACACCACTAGGATGTGTCCGTTTTTCATATCCATACTTTGTTTCTCATTTTTTATTTTATGTTTCTAGCCAACTAATCGGAGGCAGGTGCAGCCAGTCGCGTCATACATAAAGTAACAGTAGCTACCTTGATATTCTGATGGTTGACACCTCGCGCCATTCGCTGTGGAATGTCGCATCCCTTAAAAAATTTTAATTAAAAAAAAACTGGAAAACAGTCTTACATATTTATGTGAACAGTATTTGCAAGCCCTAATGTAGTGAATATCTCTTTTAGTACAGTCGGAAAACGGAATAATTGAAATCATTATTCAAAGTTTTTACCTTTCTTCAACCTTTTCAAGGTCGAAAGATTACACACATCAAAAATCAAGTTGATATCTCAATTTTTAACCGATAAATAGATAAAATAGCCAGATTTAAAAAAAAAATCAAAATGTCATTTTAACGCATTTAACTTAAAATTAAAAAAAAATTTAGAAAGTGTGCACTTGTACTGTAAGAAGAATGTGTATATAAATTTTCCTCATTTATCTTCAGTATTTTTTGTTGTGTGTTAATTATGAATCGCTTAAAACATGTTGTTTTATATACGCGCGCGTGCGTGCGCGTGCGTGTGTTAAATATACACATAAGAGAATATATCTCACAAGTTGGAAGTTGGAAAAAGACTTTCTAAAGAAGAAAATATAATTTTAGGAAAAACTTATTTTTTAATGAATAAATTAACTTTAAGAAATTAAAAAAAAATGACTGAATGAAAAAAAAACAAAAGCAATTAAATGTAAAACAAACTGTCGTCTTCAGTTCTTTGAGTTTCAGTTTTTATAAAATAACTCTAATTTTAAAAACAACGGAGTGTAATTTAGATCTGACTTGGAAATTTGAAGGCAGTCTTATTTAATTTAAAGTTAAGTTTTATCTACAACACCAAAAAAAGTCGAATATTTTATCGATAAAGATATAAAAAATAATAATTTAATTAAATTTATCTTTATACTAAATTTTTATCGAATTCTTGTAGCCACTTTCGGTACAATACCAAATGACATCATATGATTTTTTTCTTCCAATTACTCTTTCTATAAACATAACTGATATAATTTAATATGCATTTACTACAAGGTAAAGATTTTGACGGTATTATTTTTTTTTTAACCACCAAACTGTTGATCAAAATTTAATATATTGTCATAATAACTGATATAATTTTAGCAAATTGAAATTTTAAATTGATTACAATGTGCAATGTTATAAATAAAAACATTTTAGGCGAAAGCACAGTACGAAATTGCAGTTAATTACAGAGATATTCTTTGAAAGAATGAAGAAAACATGAGAGAATTCTATTTCAAGTTGTCATACATTTCAATTACCTGTTAATTACCATCACTTTCTCTCTCGTCAGCAATTTTCCACCATGAATTCTAAACTTCATATACAAAACGTTATTCAATTGCAAAACCATTAATAAATCTTCTTTATTTACCACGAAATGAGTTTTTCAATTAATATTAGCATGAATTATTATTAGTATAAATATTAATATTTAATTAGTCTAATATTTAATCAGAAAGTATGGAATTTTAAAATATTTTAAATTCATTAACATCCAAATTTTTGGTCTTTTCTGTTTTTTCCCGACAATGGGTGTTTTACGTTACGTATTACGTATTAGTAATTGCTCATATAATTATAATCTAACAAAATTAAACGTACTCTCGCTTCGCTCCCTAACCTTGATTAACGAGCGAATGATATCGAGCCCAGATTAAGTTTGGTTAGATTATATTTATAACTTCTCTGCAAATATCTCAAATACTATATAATTATAATTATAACATGAGCAATTACTTATACGTATTACGTAACGTAAAAAAAAACTATTGTGGGTAAAAAACAGAGAAGATCCAAAATTTTGTAACAATGTAAATGAATTTTTATTAAACATAAATTTTATTATCATAATTTTTCTTCATTAAACTTTATTATCTTATAAAACTGCAGTTATTAATTCTATGAAAATTAGAACCGGCACTTTTTAAAATGAATTTAACAAACTGAGCTGTAATAAAAGTAAATGTTTCTGTATTATCATATTGTAAGCATTTCAGTCATTTCATAAGAAAGCTACCTATTGTAGTGGGTACCATAATTCGACCTCCGAAAAATTTCAACATATCTTCGCGTTTCACATTCACAAGACTCCAAAACCACCGTCAGCTCAAAGGTTTATATATACATTTATATATATATTTCAGTTTCTTGTGGACGCAATAACTGCCATAATTTTGTGTCAATCACTTTCAAATTGATATATAAAATATAACGACCCAAAATCTCTGTTCAGTTTGTTTACGACCAAAATCGGACCATGAGGGTAGAAATAACACCATGAAAAAACAAAATATCGCTATAACTTTCTTATTAAGTAGAATATCGAATTCTTTAACTTTCCTATTATTCTGTTGATAAAGGCCTAAAATTTATCTAAGTAAAGTTTATTTATATAATTATAAATCATTTTGGCAATGCGATTGATATTGAAATTGATAAGTGTCTTGTTGTAAATGCGTATGGCAGTAATCCTATAATACTGCTTGTTATAATGAATATAAATATTGATATTTTTAAAATTAGGATTTTTTTAACCAACCATTGGCTCATGGGGTAGAAAAAAATAGGGTTTCGAAGACAAAAAAACCATTCCTACCTTAATAGGCACAGTATCAAATCGGTTTAAGGTGGTGGTTAATCCTCTAAACATAACCTAAACCGTTTTTCTGATAATTTTTGATATAACCAAACCTTACTGCAAGGGATGAACAAAATGTTGCTGGAATTGTAAGATGGGGCTTGTTGTATGCTAAACATGTGAACATTTTTTCACATGCAACCATTGTTGTATCGAGTAAATTTGAAGTTTTTCTCAACTGTAAGGTGGACAATTTTTTTATCCCCTACTTAGTATCGGTGAAATCTACCTCCGCCTTCCGGTGGGCCGAAAAAGGTGTTTTTTTTTATATATCATGGAGTAATGACTGTCCTAATTAAATGTATTTCTGTAAGTTTAAAGTTTATTGGTTTTTTATTTTAACGTCAAGAATAAAGAATAATATACGGTGTATATCATCTCAGTTACCGACTTTCACGTCTTTGATTATATTAAATTTTATTATAACTCATCACAACATTATCGTTCTGCCAAGTTGCAAAAATCCTTACTAAGAAATTCTATAAAAACCGCAAGATCCTTTTGGTTGTAACTGCTTCTTATGATATTATTATTATTTACATAATAGTCGCAAACATCTTACAAATACAACGTTACTGTCTTATTGACGTACGTATTATTTTTATTCTTGACGACTATTATAGAGATAACAATTTAATTTTAAAAACGATTATTGATTTGAATTTAAATTAACATCCCTGAAAATCCCTGAAGATGGAGTAACAGCTCCGAAAGTACTAGAATTTACAGCTTTTAAATTGTTGGTAAGTGGAAATTTAATTTATACGAGTACAATTATATTTCTTCTACATTTAGTCACACATGTGGCTAAAGCCACTGTTTAGGCAATGTGGCTACAGTCACATATTTTACTCTTTTCTCATCATCAAGAAAAATTGAAACCTCCATTTTTCCATGTAAATTATGTCAGATGATTCAAGCTATCAGGTTCAGTAAATACTATGATGTATCAAATGATTATTATGAAAAAAAAATTTAATTAAATAAAATAAAAAAACAAAAATATTATGAAATCGATAAAATGGTGAATAATACAAATCACCGAAAAATATTTAGGATGTGAAGGATCCCTCAAAACAAAAAACAATTCCTTGTCCCAAATCCGAAAACAATTGATATTTGTAAATATTACAAATTAATATTCAAAATATAACAAACAACTGGTTTAAAAAAAATACGAACAGACAAGCAAGATACTCGAAATTTAAGAGCAACATCTATTTAGTGTAAAATTATTTTGCTATTTATTATTTTGTAATTGAAACAGTCCTGCGTCAACTGAATTTATGTAATTTTAAAAATATTAATTTTTTCGGATCGGTATAAAAAATTGTTTTTTGGGGGATACCTTCACACTCGAAGTGTTTTTCGGGGGTTTGTATTATTCCTTTTTTTTGATTTCATAATTTTTTATCATAAGAAAATTATAATATATATTACTGCATAATTGGTGAAGAAAAAATACTTTCATTTCTCATCCTCTTTACTTAATTATGTCTATTAAGTATACAAAAGTTTATCATATCTAAATAAAATTTAAAAAAAAATATATATATATATATGTGTGTGTGTGTGTCTCTCTCTCTCTCTGTGTATGTATGTATGTGTGTGTGTGTGTGTGTGCGTGTGCGTGTGTATGTATGTATATATGTATGTATGTATGTATGTATGTATGTATGTGTGTGTGTGTGTGTGTATGTGTGTGTGTGTGTGTGTGTGTGTGTGTGTGTGTGTGCGTGTGTGTGTGTGTGTGTAAATTCCAAACATTTAAAAAATAATTTAATCATTTTTTAGGCATAGACTCAAGCGAACTGATTAATATAAGAACATTATACAATCTCTCCATATGACGTAAAAGTGTATCGATATTTCAAGGATTTCGAAACAGATTTTTTCATAGATTTTATAACATACGCAGCTGTCGAAATGTTTTTCTTTACTGTATATGCATTCCTCTTCTTTTTAACCAGGTATACTTACGTTACGTTATGGATTGGTTTAGTTTAAAAAAAAATGGTTTTGTATTCTCCAGGGAAAGTTAAACTATCTTGTTATTGATCCCAACATTTCCATTTATTTTTATGGATTAGATTCCCCTTCTTTCATAAGGAATACTTTTTATACCAATACTTATGGTATCTTATTTGCTGATTTACTCGTACGTTATTATTTTCAATCAATCAAGTATTTAATTACAGCACATTCTTGTAGGACAAATACATTAGAGCTTAACAAATATATAATGAAATAAAATTGAAAAGAAAAGAGAAAACGCTAAAGAGCTATCCATAAAAATAAAAATAATTTTAAAAATATACACAAATACTGAATTTATTTTCCATTGAAACTCCTTAAAATGAATCCGTATAAGCAGAGGTATACGTTGTTTATATATATAAATATGAGAAATGTAACATACACTGGGAGAAAGTAAAAATAAAACACTTTGAAAACAACACAACCAAACATTATCAAAAAATTCTAAAATATAGTGATGAGACGAAAGACAACTCATACTCTAGAAAAGAAATTCTTACTTTGGACATCACACTTTATCTCTTGATCCAAGACTCCTTACAAGTTTTTAATATGGTCACTATTATCTAGTATGACCAGAGCACGATGGTTTTTATAGTCAAGCCGTAATTTAAATCCCGAACAAAGTCGTTGAATTCAGTCCTTATCCATTTGTGAATTATATTGAGAAATAAAATCAACATATAAGCATAACCCAGCTAATACTACGTGTCTTTTAAAAAATTATATAATAAATTACAAAAATATATTTTTTTTCCATTAATGAAGTAAAGGAAGTATTGTGATCGCGAAAAATTTCGGATTTCAGATTTCAACAGAAATATCAATTTTGACTATCCCTGAATCCATTTTGACTAGTTTCGTCGTGACGCCTGTACGTAAGAATGTATCTCAAGTAACTCAAAAACGATTAGCCGTAGAATGTGGAAATTTTGGATTTGTAACTGTTGTAAGATATAGTTGTGCACCTCCCCTTTTGTTGCAATCAACTAGGCCAAAAGTGTCCAAAAAAGCTCAAGATCAAAAAATCTAGATTTTAGACTTTTTCTTAACTGCAGCAATAAGCTTTAATTCTTTTCAACGATATTTTATAAGTGGTATTATTTTCATTGGTTGTAGAGTTGTAGCCAAATGAAATATTTGGATCTTACAAGGGAAAGGGAAAAAGTATTACAAAAAAAAAAATAATTCAATAGAACAATTAAAAAAATATATTAAAAATAATCAGAAGTTATTAGTGAAATAAAGATTTATGTTATTTTCATTTTAATTCAAACATTTTTACAGAGGTTAATAATTATTACTAAATCAACAAATTTAAATTAAAAAAAAAAAAATATATATATATATGTATATGTATATGAAGTCGGATTCAAACTGATGTGTCTATGGTTACGGATCCAACACGTTCTCAGTTACACCACATAACTAATAAAAATTTGTGAATCAAAATTAATATACAAAATGCTAATACGGACACCACAAAAAAATGAGATGCAATTTGGTGTCCACCACAATGCAATTGTAAAACTGTCCAATTTATTAAATAATTTTCGGATCGTATCTCACTTTCAAATGAAATAAGTTAAATTGAAGTGCAGCAAAAAATGTGTGTATGTAATTTAATAGGCGTATAAGGAAGTCATGTGGTGTCCACATCAGATTTTTTTAAATAATATCAACTGAAGTATTAAGTTTTTTATACCATAATCTAATTATGGCTGGGAACATATTAATCATATATTAAAATAAAGATAATATTCATTATTAACATAATTATAAACATATTAACTTATTTACTGATGACAGAATTGCAAAATTTGGAGAAGAGCCCAGAGGCCGAAATACAATTCAGTACGGCTGAGATAGAAGTATGTCTACACTGTTGTTAGTTATTGTTTTATTTCTATTTTTTTTTTTTTTTTTCATTTCCATGTCAGTTTGTCTAATATCTTGCAATATAAAACTTTTCTTTCATTACATTTCTATTTATTCTTTGTGTACAATATTTTTCACTAGATCCAATTCAACAATTCAAAACTGTCAGTCAATAATCTCTTTACAACAAGCAATTACTTTTTCGACTGGAATAGATCATCGAAAACTTGCTTCTTAAATAATCTCAAACGAAAAACAATGTTGCAAATAAAAATCTCGTAAATTTGCAAATTCATTTAAATCGCATTTTTTAAATCGAATTTCTTATTTTTTCTTTAAACATATTTAATTCATTCCTTTTTAAAAATAATTATTTAATATACCTACGTATTAATTTTATCTTTTATTTCCGAACTATAAATAAAGGTTTAATTTTTCATCAAGTTTAAAAATAAAAAAAATATAATAAAAAAATGTGTTTCTGCAATTGACATTTCCGTAAAAAAAAAATCCCTAAAAACAGAAAAAAAAAACATTTATGCATGTATAAGTAATTTTGATAACTGTCAGGTACATTCATACTGTAATAATACTGTTCAGTCAATATTTTTATTCTGAATCCTAAAGATTAATATTTTTCATATACTCTCACACATACCCACAGACAAACATGTCTAGAAATAACAATCATTCATACGTAGAGAGGATAAATTGCAACAGTATTTATTAAAATAAGGAGTGTGTTTTCATAATTATATTTTCTTTTTACATAATCAAAACTAATGTATTTAATTTATAACAAATTACTTACAGTTTTAATGAAACTAAAAGATATTAATCGTTTTCTGATTACCCTGGTTTATTTCAATCCAATAAAGTATGTACATATACAATATTTAATAAATTATTGTTACTATTTTTTTCTAAAAAGTAATAATTTATTACTGTATCAAAAATATTCACAAAACAGTTTTTCCCAAGAATAGGGTTCATAATTTATCATTTGGAAAAAAAGATTTTAAAAATAAAACCATAACATCTTTTATATATCAGGTTATCTAAAATGTATCGATCCATTGAAAGCAAAAATTGAGAACACATTTATTGTTTTTGAAAAATAATATTACCATTTACACATATGCACCATTTTTACGATGAATTTCTGTAATTTTTTCCGGCAACAACATAATCCCGTCGCTATAGAACTTCTGTGATTTCTGGTCAAAATATTATAACACGTGGTTTTCGTAGGCCTCTTTTGAAAGTAACATAACACCACTCCGTTAGTTCTGCAGAGACCGAAACAAATGACAGTCTGACGGCGGCAGGTCCGAGCTAAACAGTGTATGCATTAAAACCCCAGTCAAGTTCTCTCAATCTCTGACGAGTCGTTAAAGATGTATGCCATTTGGCGTTGTGAACGCGATATACGACACCCTTTCTGTTGACCGGTTCAGGCCGTTTATTTTAAATTGCTAGATACAATCGCGCTAATCGTTGACATGATAGATCTGAGTTTATCTTTCTACCTTGTAGCAACAGCTCATGATGCACGATTCCCTTCCAATCCCACCAAACGCACAGAATAAACTTCCTGGGGGTCAATATGGGCATTGCCATACCGTGGAGCTTCTCCTGGCTTCGACCGCGATCCTTTTCACACGTTGTTGTTTTAGAATATAACAACAATAAGAATGTAAGTTTTCATCATTCGTGATGAACCGCTTCAGAAATGGCTTGTTTTCGTTACGTTTCAATGGAGATTTGCAGATTGCAAATAGATCGAGTAAACTTTTCTGAATCAGATCATATGGCATCCAAACGTCGAGCTTCTTTTTGAATGCAGATTTCTCAAAACGGTTTAACACTATTTGGTGATGGATGTCAGGTTATTAGCGATGTCATGACCGCTTCAATTTAGACCAAGGTAATGAATAAAAATAAAATAAGACATTGATGCCCGTGATAGGAAATTAAAAATATAATAAACACATAACATAATTTTCTTAAGATTAGTAAAAAGTAATTATTCTGTATAATTTTTTACACAAGCCACAGAATGTTTAAATTCACAACATGAAAAAAAACGAGAGAAAAATGAGCTGTATTTTACACATAATATTCCGCAATATTTCAGGTTATCTTAAAATAAAATAACAATCTACAGTAGTAATTCTGAAAACAACAAGATTTAGTGCTGAATAAAACATTTTTTTTGCGTAACTGTTAGTATTAGCCAAATGTAATACTTTTCTGCTATTAATACACAACCAACTTATTTTAATTGTTTGAAAATTCACAAAATCTCTTAAATAGTTTATTTTTTTTAACTGTGATATTATACGAGTAAATATTTCGTTATTTAATTTTTAAATCTCCACGATATTGATTTTAAATAAGATTTTGATTTAGTAGGCTCAGCTGATAAATTTTGCACACTAGCGTGCTACACGGAGAGAAAAGACACTATCGAGTTGGGCGTGTCAGCACATGATAGCTAAAATCCCTATCTAACCTGCAATAATGTGTTGAAATCCGTTTACCGGTTTGTTTTCAGTAGCAGTTAAAATGGAATCGAGTACGACCAATATGTCAACACGGTTAAAACATCGCACAGCGATCGAATTTGTAATAGTAGGAAATGTGAATCCTACGAGAATTTTTCATCGTTTAAAAGCACATCGTTACAGAAGAAACACTTTTGAGAAGAGTACTGTGAATAGGTGGACGTTGAAATTTTTAAAATATGAAGCTGATAAAGCGACAACTGAGGACGCACCTCGCAGCGGACGACCCGTTTCAGTGACTGAGAGAAACATCGAAAGGAGGTGGACGAATTTGCTTCAAAGTGATCGGCGAATCATCTAGCAACGCATCGCTATTCAGTTAGGCATATCTAAAGAACGATTAGGCCATATTATCGAGCAACTGGGTTACCGTAAAATCTGTGCACGATGGGTACCGCGCAAACTCTCTGATGATTCTGCAAGCTGAATTTGAGCCTACTCCGAATCCGGCATACTCACCGGATTTGGTTCCGTGCAACTTCCACTTCTTCTCTTAATTCAAGAGGGATCTTGTAGGTAATCATTACATCACCGACGATGAGGTGAAGGAAGCTGTGGACGCTTGGATTCGAGAAAGACAGCCAGAATTTTTCATTGAAGGAATCCAAAAACTTGTCACACGTTGGGAAAAATGTACCAGTGTAAACGGGGATTATATTGAAAAATAATAATTCTGAATTTTATAGCTAAGGTATTGTACTTTTATTCATTTTTTATTTCATTCCAATAGCTCTTTTCATTCCCAAGCTAGACATATACGTCCAAAATTTATCAGCCGAGCCTCCTATTTTACTATATTTTGATTTATGATTTGTGGTTGTTTTAATACTGATATTGTTAAATTTTTAAGCTTCTTATAATTAAATATTTGTTAAGCTGATGATAAGTAATTCTCTATGATAATGTTCTAAATGTTAGGTAAAGAAACGTTTTTTAACGTTCGTTATAGTTATCTAAAATACTAGTTTAATTTTGAACCAAATTTCTATTGAAATGATTGTAGAATTATGTATAATAATTATTAAGTTTGATATCTATGTATAAAAAAAAAAAAAACATTTTAAAGTACTCCATGTTTTAAGTACAAAATAAATGATTGGAAAAAAAATCGGTTGTTAAAACTTTATAGGATTAAACTTTCTATCAAATAAATTAAATTTATTTCGAATAAAAAAAAAAATTTAAGTATGTTATTATTTCAAACAAACTTTTATGAAAAGTTTGGAAGAATAATCATTCAATAAATTTTTACAGCACTTATTCACAAATCTGAAAGAAATCAATTGATGAATTTTAGTATTAACATCTAGTTGATATGAAAATAATTTTTTTAGATAAATTTCCACAAAATACAAAGTTCATGAAATGATTAATTTTCGACGTCCAGTACAGAAAGATCTGCCCTTCATGCAGAAGATTTAGGATTCGAATCCCGATCGGCTTGGTATTTTCCATATTTAAAAAAAATCCACCACTAATTGTATTTGAGCGTAAAGTTTTTGTTGCTTTCAAAATAAATAATTAAATAAAAAATTATTTTACAATTCTAAACATTAAGAATTATTAGGGAAACTTTCAGAACCATTTGAAATTAAAATTGGTGTAAGGCAAGGAGATGGACTGTCTCCGATTCTCTTTAATTGAGCCCTTTAAAAAATATATGAGAGAATGGGAGAAAGAACTTTAAAATTTAAACATACACGAAAACATAAAAATGGACTCTAAAACTAAATTCATAAATATAAACATTCTGGCCTTCGCATACGATATTGTAATTTTCACAAGACTAAAATCAAAATTAAAAAACTAAGCGAACGCGCAAGCAAATAAGGTCTTCAAATGTCTTATGAAAAAGCTAACTACTTTCCAGTGGCAAAGAGAACAGAACTCTCATCCTTAACATTTCCAACAACACAAAAATACGTAAAGTTCAAAAACTTAAATATTTGGGAGATATAACACCGAATGTAACTGAAAAAGTTGGATGAAGAGTAGAGTAAGAAATATGGAAATCGCCTACTATCTCACAAAGAAAATTTACAATAAAAACTTCCTGTTGTATAGCTCCAAATTGAGGCGCTATAAAACTGTAGTCCTACCAGCACAACTATATGGGGAAGAATGTCTGCAATTTTTTTCAGAACAAGAAATATCAAAAGTAGAAAAAAGAATTTGAAGAAATATTTATGAACCAAAGTATGAAGATGGAATTTACAAATTACAAAATAAAAAAAAATTACAAATATACAGAAAAAATAGAGGATTTAAACCAGTAAAAAAATTACAATTTTATGGAAATTTATACGGAATGAACGACCAAAGACGGACAAAACAAATATTTAATTTCTACATAAATACAGCCACAAAGACCAACCGGTTTAAAGAAATAGAAAACAGCTCAAAAAACATTAAAAATTTCTAAGTATCCGCAGTCAAAAATAAATTTAGAAAAGCGATTCGAGAATATATGTTTTCAGAGAGATAGAAAAATAAGGGAATAAACCTGAATAGATGGACAGATTAAAGGCGATAATAACAGAGCAAAAGAATGAAAACCTTTTGGGAAAAGAAAAAGAAGTCAAAACTACGTAAACGTGATCGGAACGCGAAAAATCGTCGGAACGAAAAGTAAAAAAAACTAAACGCAATAACTAAATAAAATTTACATCAGGTTTTTGGAAGATAGTAAGTAAATAGTAATGCCTTGCAAAAAAGGTTATATTAAATATTAGTTAAGAATTACATTTCAACGATTAAAGGACAACATGAATTAATATGTAAACTTTAGATTCTAAATGGAAAATCAAATGGTTAAACAACAGCGCGTTACCCTGAATGTAGCCTAGTAATATTAAAGAAACAGTTAAAGGAAATGATTGTTAGAAATACATTAATAAAGGAAATTGATTTCTGTAAACGCCTACTCAAAGGTTTAATAACTCTGTTCAGTACAAAAGTAAAATCCGACTTATAAATCACAGGATAATTTATGGAAAATAGCAGCTGATTTTATTTACGTGGTAGTATTATGGGCTAAAGTAGTACGTTAATTCATATATTGAATTAGTGTATGAAAGTATCAATTTTATGATCGAAGTGTTTTTAAAAGTTAGGCAACTATTTTAATAAGAAATCTTTTGTATGCTTCTTGGATTCCATTTCTAAATTATTAAATACTAAATAAATATTTTAAATTACATATATATGTGTGTGTAATTATATATCTTCTTCAAGAAACTTGTCTTGAGACTGACTGACCGATTCATTAACGCCCAGCAAAAACTACGGGAGATAAATTGATGAAAATTAGTATACACGTTCTTCTTATGGTGTAAATTTACACTAAGAAAGGATCTATTAAAATGTCGAGTTTAAAGGGCTAACATGGAGTAACAATAAAATTTACTATTTTTTTAATTTCTCGGTAACAAATGAAGATACCAACTTGATTTCTAATGTGTATAATCTTCATGTGAATTGCTAAAAACTAATTTCCAGATTTTTGAAATTCCGAGTTTTTTTTTGTCTTCAGTCATTTTACTGATTTGATGCAGCTCTCCAAGATTCTCTCTCTACTGCCAGTTGTTTCATTTCGGTACAGTCCTTACACCCCAAAAAATTTCTTTGACGTTTTCCAAACGTTGCCTGCCTGCACAGTTTTTCCGTTATTCCTGTCCCTCAAATATTAAAGTGACTATTCTAGGATGCCTTAATATGTGGCCTATAAGTCTGTCTCTTAACCATATTTTTCCAACTGCATCTTTCTTAATCAATTTGCCGCAACACCTCTTCCCTCTTCATTTGTCACTTCATCAACCTATCTGATTTGTATCATTCTCCAATAGAATCAAATTTCAACATTGGACATTGGAGGAGAGTCAACACATATGCCACGGAGGTAATCAGGAAAAATCAAGAGGAGCGGCGCCGGGGCTATTAGTATAGGAACGGGAGGACAGCCCCAGAGGTGAGAGCTGGCATGCTCAGGTGTGCCAGTGCCTATGATCCTCTGGGGACTCCAGGGGATGGTAGGCACAGTAAAAAAGAAAAGACCCGGCGTTGTGTTTTGGGCAGATATGCCCGGACATGGCGTCAAGAAAGGGCACAATAAAAACTCCTCAAAAGAGCTGACCGGCGAGCCGACCTACCAAGCCGGTTGGTGGGAAGGCTCGTTAGAGTAACCAGACAATTCCCTGGTTGGAATTATACCCAACAGTCCGGACCGACCTAGAGGAGTAGAGGGAAAAAAAGGCGATAGTGCAAGATACAAACCCCTCGAAGTTTGATTCGTACACTAATGACATTTCGTAAAAAGGTCATTGACCTTTTTAGCTGTAATGCCGTCTTATTGAAACCAGCCACTGACTGATTTCTACTTCTGTTAACTGATTAATAATTGGTTAAAGCATCACAATAATAATCACTATTAACTAGATTTTCAAAAAATTAATTATATTTTCAAAAAAAAATTGGACCCACAATGCGCGTTCTACTCACACCGACCCAGGCTCCAATTTTCGCTTCGTTTAAAAATTGCTTGTGTAATTCATGGAGGTTAGTTTTCGACTACAGTCGTGTATTTTGTAAATTAGTATACCCTCCCAGATGATTAGTATACCTTCATCTGCAAAAAAAACATAATGATGAGGATATTATGGAATTTTGGTAAATAAAACCTTTAAACGAGATGAAATAAAAGATACTCCATATGAAATTGCAGAGCTGTTATCCAATCACTTCGAAAAGGCCAGCAAAACGGCCAACTACGAGGAAGGTTTTCGAACCAAAAAAGAAGAACTCGAAGGTCTACTAAATTTTAGAACTGAGTATAATTATTCATATAATGTACCATTTAAAATGGAAGAATTCGCGAAAGCGTTGGAAAAAGCAGGTAACACAGCTGCTGGTCCGGATGAAATCCACTATAACATGATCAGGCAGCTGAATACCACTGCAAAGTGTAGATTATTAGAACTTTATAATAAAATATGGCGGGATGGAACGTACCCGCAGCAGTGGAAAAAAGCTCATGTTGTTCCAGTACCAAAGAAAAATAAAAATTTAAGAGACCCCAATAGCTACCGTCCTATTTCTTTGACGTGTGCTATGGGGAAAATATTGGAAAAAATGATTAATAATCGACTCGTCTGGGTTTTGGAAAAAGAAAACCTGATATCAACGTATCAAGCAGGTTTTCGACAATACCATTCTACCACTGATCAAATGATCAACTTAGAGGACATTATATATAACAGCTTTATTACAAGGAAACATTGTGTCGGAGTCTTCTTTGATCTTCAGAAGGCTTTCGATATGACCTGGCGTCATGGTATAATGCTCCAGTTACATGAATGGGGCATTCGTGGCAATCTGCCTATACTGCTCAGCAACAACATGAATGACCGTACCTTCCAAGTACGCATCAACAATGAATATTCATGTGAAAGAATTTTGGAAAATGGCATACCGCAAGGTTCGCCGTTGAGCGGTACCTTGTTTACCATCGCCATTAATAAATTGATATTAGCCATTCCAGTAGAAATCAGCAAAAGCGTCTATGTTGATGATCTGGCAATCGTATATGCCAGCAACAAGACTGCTATGGTGAGGTACAAATTGCAACGAGCGATCAATGCTCTAAATGAAGTTGCAAGGAATAATGGATTCCAATTCTCACCAGAAAAAACGTGCTGTGTACACTTTTGTAGGAAGAGAATTCCTCATCAAAGTCCTGCGTTGACAATTGATGATAATCCAATACAATATAAAGACAGCGTAAGATATTTAGCACTAGTATTGGATAAATCCCTTACATGGGGATTACATATACAGGACTTGAGTGATAGATGCAAAAGAGCCCTAAACATTATAAAATGTTTATCGAACTTAAATTGGGGCTCAGAAAAAGAGACATTACTGAGATTGTATAAAGCATTGGTTCAATCTAAACTAGACTACGGATTTATCGTATATTCATCCGCTAGAAAGTCGCACTTAAGAAAGTTAGACGTAGTTCATAATAGCGGAATAAGATACGCAACAGGTGCTTTCCGCACAAGTCCGGCGGCTAGTCTGATGTCTGAAGCCGGAATAATGCCACTACATTATAGAAGAGAGATCCTCTTGTTAAGATATGCAGCAAATATATGGACTTTCCCTGCTCATATAAATAATAAATTGTTTATGAATCATCCCATGGCTGCATTATACGAACGTCGTGCTACCTATTCCAGACCAGCCGGAATTAGGTACCACGAATTAAGAAATAAATATGAAATTGCCATTCCAGATACATTGGCAATTTCTACTAGAGAAATACCGCCATGGCTCTTGCCAGCGCTTAATACAAGTTTGGATCTCTATCAAGGAGAAATAAAAAAGAAACCAGCAGTGATCATCCAGCAGAAATTTTTAGCAACCGTCAGTAGTTACGAAGAACATATTAGAATTTATACTGACGGTTCTAAAACCGAACATGGTGTTGGATGCTCGATATATGTAAATGAAGAAGCCCACTTTTGGAGACTGCCAGATGTGGCCAGTGTCTACACGGCAGAACTCACTGCAATTCAGCAAGCTCTTCGCTACACTGAACACTATTGCGAAGAGAGAGTGCTAATATGTTCCGATTCATTAAGTGCACTCGTCGCAATTCGGAACAAGAACATTAAGGATGTCCTAATTGCAAACATCCTGTCCATTTTATACGTACTAAAACAACGAGGACAGCGATGCGTATTTGTATGGACTCCGGGGCATGCTGGTATTACAGGTAATGAAATCGCAGACGAAGCTGCCAGAAAGGCAACAGTCTGCAATGTTTTGGATGCATTTCCTGTAAGAGTGGCAGATGTTAAAAACCGTCTAACAAACATAGTAAAAAACAAGTGGAATGCTGAATGGAGGAGATTAAATACAAAATTAAACACAGTAAAATCTTCTCCTTATAAATGGAAAAGCGACTATAAGTTGACTCGCCGTGAACAAGTAGCGGTGACCAGACTTAGAATCGGTCATACGCGATTAACAAATTTATATTTGTTAACCGGCGAAGTGAGACCAATGTGCGGTGTTTGTGATAAAACACTGACAATCAAGCATCTTATAGAAGAGTGTACCATATATGAGGACCTCAGAAAGAGGTTCCGTTTTAGAAATAATATTACTGCTGATCTGGATAATGGAAATGAAGAAAATATAGTTTCATTTTTACACGCCAGTGGACTTCTTAAAAGTCTATAAAAATGAAAGTTTAAAGTTGTGACAAAAGAAACTCTAAGCGGTAGCTTATATATATATATATATATATATAAAGAAAAAATGGTATTGATGTTTAATTTTAATTTTAAATGTATGCATATATACATAAGGGAGTCTCGAAACGTGGCACGTATAGTGACGGGAGGTAGCCCTCTTGCCTAGGCCATTTTGGCTCACCTGCATTCAAGAGCAGCGAGTCGGGGTGTGTCCGATGATGGCATGGGGGACCCTCAAGGGTGGATTGAGAGCGCGAGACTGTGGGTGTACGCTGTGCATGCCTATAGCCTGTTTATAAGAAGGATTCAACTGCCACGGCACCCTGGCGCGACTGATATACTGCTCAACGGCGGTTCTGGTCGCCCCGAGGGTGCTTAAACAAACTATAAATGAGACTCGTAGAAGAAAGAAAGAAAGATATGGTAGGATAAGTTTTAATTTTAATTTAATGGTCTTTTGGGAACCTGTCTCAAATTTTAATATTGGGGCCCTTTACACCCCATAAGTGTTTGTGATTGTTCTTGTCTTTATGTCTTAAATGTTTTGTGTAGTTTTGTGCTTTTAAATAAAATGTAAGGGCCCTTTACACCCTTACATATGACGATCCAGATGGTGATAGTAGTTTCTTTTAAAGATTATGACGAGGGCTAATGACCTTAGCAGTCGATGCCCATAAAAATTCAGAAAAAAAAAAAATAGTACAAGTAAGTCATATGATGTCCACATCAGATATTTAAAATAAAATTACGAAAGTGAATTGAACTGTTTCTTTCAAACAATCTGTTTTGTAACGTAAGTTAATTAAAAAATATGAAATTTCAATTTTAAAACATGAATAAATTTTAGAAAATCTTTGTTATCAAGAAAATTCAGTTCTCTTTAATTAAAATTTTATAGAAGTTGAATTGTTAATTTTAATAGAAGTTAAACTGTACTTGGTATAAAAGTGTTATATTTATCAGTTTTATAATTTACATAAAGTTTTTGTTTTAATAACTCTTGAAAGCTTTTCAGATAACATATAGTACAGTTATCCTTTGTGAAACTTCTATTTATTAATAATTATTATATGTTTAAAAGGAATAATTTTTCTAGTTCTTACGATTATTTTTACGGATGATATTATTTCTAATAAAGTGCAGGTACTATATATTAATAAAATATTCAAAATTGCTTAGCAATAAATATTTTTTTATAATTTACGAAAATTATATTTTACAATTTGAATGATTATAAAATTTTAAATAATGGGTCAGTTATTTTTCGGTAGCAAGTCCGATATTTTGCTGTTGGGCTAACTTACGCATTGACTTTGGTGGACATTCGGTTATAGTATCTGAAATATCAAGCAGCTTCTGTTCGTATAGATAATATCCACTTTGACCAGCTTCTGCAACTGTTACTTCGACTGTTGCCCGAAAAATGTCGATATGAGTTCGAACTGCACTGCAATTAGGAACAGGAATATTTAGAAAGTTGTCAGAAAATTTTTGCTTCCTTAAATACTTGTAAGGTTCACGAAAGACGTGTTCAACGAGAAAAAAACATTCCTCCACCGAATCATTATGTTTGTTCGACTATTGATTCCGAACGAAACAGCATGAAACGAAATGAAGCACGTTAAATCACAACTTGATAACTGATGTCTTGATTTATTAATGAGCAACGCCCAACAAACCAACAGGGAACCAGCGTAACGCTGAAAGAACAGTATGCATCAAATAATTCTAAAGCATACTGCACAGCGACTTTCCAAACGCGCTGTAGAACAGCATAAACGAATACTTTTTATCTTTGTGCTAATAAGTATACTCTTAAGTTTGGATTATAGACAATTATCCCTACAACTTGAAAACAAGTAAAATATATAAGTAATTGATAATTTGATTTAAATTCAGTATAATTATTTCGGTGGTACAAGGTCTTAACAATGGAAAGTAATTTTTAAGTTAGAGACAATGAAATTAAAAAATAATCTTATTGTTTCAGAAAAATGCCATCAGTACCGTTTCCCAAACTATCGGACATCACGGAATAAAGTCTAATGACTGCCGTGGAAGTACTTCCATTATTTTATTTTCTAGTAGAAAAATAAATGCAACGGTAGAACGTTCTTAAGAGACAAATTTTATGTTTCAGTAAGGAGTAAAACTTGAAAAAGTGATGTACTTTACAGTAAACTGGAAGTGATGAATGACGTCAGTATAAGAAAGAACATGTGTTCATATTTAAGTAGCAGTGGTTTAGTGATGGAGCTTTTCTTCTACCGTACTAAGAATATAGTATTAGTCTTTCTAAGCTGAAAATTTAATGAAAATTCGTTACACTCAGCCTTATGACATACAATCGTCCTGTAATATATCATAAAATCAGGAATCACGTTTGACCGTAACCGCGTAACAAACATAAAACTAAACGAAGTACCAAAAGATCGAATTAAATTAAACCTTACTTCGGTAAATTAGTTATTTAATTTTAGGATAATTCAATTCAATACAAAATAAAAATATATTTACAATAACTAAATTACTTTCACTTACTGATCGTCTGTTTATTTATGTAAGTTATATTACAGAAAAATTTCAAATGGATCACACTATCACAGTTATCTTTTCTATATTAGGTCTAGTATTTCACTTCTACTTTTCAGCCTATAACAGAGCTGTAGTTCTAGAAAAGTAAGTATTGTAATCCGTCTAATTTGGGCGTATGCGGTTTTCACCGGATCTTGACGTTTCGACCCTAAGGAACCCAAAAAACCGGATGGAAATTTTCCGAATATAAGTATGTGTGTGTATTCGGTGTTGACCTCTAAATCACCTTATATTTCCAGAGCTACTGGACCGATTTTGACAAAAATTGGTCAGATCACTTCTATATTTTGGGCATTGATTCCATTAAATTTTCAACTTAAAAGGTCAAGGAAGTGAGGCTGTACAGCAAGGTCATCCTCAGTATCTCCAGATTTTGCATAATTAAGGTCATATTTTTCTTAGACATATTTGTTAACAATTATAAATAACAATATTTGCAAAAAAGAAATTAGTAAAATCGCTTCACCACTCCAAAAAAAAGCTCTAAACTCCACCAGATGAGCGGTAGAAATAAATAAATTAAAAATATTTAAAGTGTAAAAAATTAAGTTGGTTTGGCTGGGTCTCAAACTCGATCGTCCGGTTGACTCGGTACCTGATGCCTTAAGTCTCCCGGTCTGACGACTTTACAAGCGAAATTTGTTCTATATAAATTGTGTAATTACATTAGTTTAGTTAGTGCCGACCATCGCCACCAGTACCGCCACACCATTACGAATTAAATACGGTACGCACGCGCAGTTTAGACAGAATCATTGAATTAAGAAACAAAACAATATTGTATTTAAATAAAATGATAAATATATAAATGAAGTTATGAAGTGTATGTAAGCTGTGCTTCAGAAACAGCCCAGAACGCGGGTTTATCTGCGTTAGGATAAAGTCCTTCAACTCTACTGGACTTCCGGGGCAGCTATTAGACTCATCGGCTGGGGTGCCAGTGGTCGGCAGGGGATCAGAGAGAGGCTTGTGTGGCCTGACCTTGCTGGCTTGGTGGTGTACGGCTGCTACCACTCGCCCAAAACCGACATAGAGGATTTCCTTACTTTCTTGGACGATCTGAGTGAAGAAGTCACCAGGAATAGGAGCAGGAATGTACTGGTGGTGGGAGACTTTAACACCAAGTCCCCCGAATTTGCTGGTCGAGTAACGTCAATTAGAAGCCTTCACCTGAGTGAGCGGTTGAGTCTGCTGCGGCTCAGCTGCATCAACTGAGAAGACGACAGGTTGCAACGGGGAGAATCGAGATCGCCCATAGACTTGGCATTTGTCACGGAGGATCGTGTTGGCGACTATTGCAACTCGAAGCCGCTGGAGGAGGAATGACTATCAGATCACAGGCTCATCATGTTTGATTCCCTGACAAGTCACAGAATTGACTCTCCGGCGAGAATGGTCACCTCCGAGGTAGGCTGCATCGAGTTCTCCCGGAAGATTGGAGGCCGCCTGATCGAAGTTAAGTTTCCTGAGGAGTTTGCAGAGATAATAGCGGACGAGTGAAGGCTTTCTCGGGTGACTTACACGCGACCGAGGCGACAGCACGTTTATTGGTGGAGTATCGAAATTGACATGTTGCACAAGCGTTCATGGGCCAGGAGGAGGGCCTACCAGCGCATAGAGGACGGAACACTGTACACTCCGAGGATTTACGACGAGAGTATCTAACGGCCAGGGCGGCAGTCAGATATGTCATTACAGGTGAAGAGAAGGTGTTGGGAGGAAACTGTACGACAGTGTTGACTGAGACCCGTGAGGCCGGGGATACCGGATTGCGACTGGAAGGTTTGACCAATCGCTGCCGGTTCTGACAGAACAGCAGGTGCTGGGCTGTGCGAGAGTGCTGTTTCCGAATGGTGAAGACCTCCTGCGGTAAAAATAGTGGTTGACAATATTCCGTCCTTTCGAATCGAGGAGGTAGTCCGGGCCTGTAGACGGATGAAACTACACAAGAGTCCTGGCCCGGATGGCATACCGGTCGAAGTAGTCCGCATCGTAGTTGAGAAGACACCGGTGGAGGTCCTCCTAGTATTTAATAACAAGCTGCGCCGCGGTTCCTTCCCGGAAGATTGGAAGTAGTCGAGGTTGGTTTTGGTAAAGAAACCTGGTACGGTGGAGGCGCACACTTCGTATAAGCCCACCTGCCTTATTAATAATCTAACAAAGCTTTTCGAGAGGATGTTCTATGCCAGGTTCCGTGAGGAGATTATGGTGAACGGAGGGCTGCGCGTGAGGCAACATGACTTTCGACCAGGACAGTTGACGGTCGAAGTAGTTGACGCGGTGATGAAGATTGTGGATGCGGCAGCGGCGAGCACTTGGAGACACGCAGGATTTCGGTGGTGATACTCCTAGATGTCTGAAATGCCTTTATTTCTCTTAACTCAGACTCCATCTTCCGATCGCTGAGGGGGTAGGGCGTGAGCGGCTCTCTTAGGAGGATGTTGGAAGACTATCATAACGGTAGTTTGTATACATGCTTGGTGACGCTGATCTCTGGTTCCGGCCCACGTGTGGGGTGCCCCAGGGCTCCGTTTTTGAGTCCCCACCAATGGAATATCATGTACCATGAACTCCTCATGTTAGGATACTCGCAAAGTTTCACCCCTATCACCTACAATGATGATTTAGCCCTGGTGCTTGTGGCAGAGGACGAAGAGGAGATGACACGTGCCGCGAATGCCGCTATCGCGATGGTCGGTGAGTGGATAGCCGGGATGGAACTCCATCTGTCCTGCGATAAATCTCTGTTTGTCCCAATGGCGGGAACGCTGCGACTGGTGCCATTCCCAATTTCGATGGAGGAAGCGATGGTCCAGTCACGAGAGGCCGCCAAGTATCTTGGAGTGTGGTTTGACCCCGAGTGTGGTGTCCCCGTTAGAGGCGAAGCACAAAGGACCGAGTTCCGGTTCCTGGGTGAACGGCATAGCCGGGCCTGGAATTTCTCTTGTCTAGCGACCAGCGATTAGAGGCAAAGGCACCTCCCGGAACCGTGTCCATGCTTAATTAGGGGTCTGGCTCCGAGAGGCAAGGACAAAACTCTACTATTAGATTTTTTTTTCAAATAACCAATGACTGTCACTATTTATTTTTAAATATTCAGTAATTACTTTAAAATTACGTAGAGCAAACATCCTTTTTAAGACGTATTTAATTCAAAACTGTTGCCTGATACTTTAAAGTAGCAATGGTCGTAACAAAGTACTCGCAACAGAAAACAAAAAAAACAAATAATAGAACGATCTGTAAGTATCATGAAATATTTTTTTAAATACGAGTTCACTAACATACATACATGTAATATTTCCAAGACCTTTTACTTTCATTCTGCGGTAGCGTAATAAAAAATAAATAGAATAAAGTAATCACTCAAAAAAAAATAAAAATAAAAATACTGTATATTTTTTGAAAATGAGTTTTTTAACTTACTCTTTTAAGTAGGTCAAATTCCAAACACACACTAATAAATTAAAGTAAATTAAAACATGTTTAATTTTATAATATTTATTATGTAGTATAATACTAAAATTTGTAACGGTAATAAAAGAAAACATTAACAAACAATTATTATTTCAGTTATAAAAAAAATCTTAAAACATATATAGTATATGATAAAAGAATATTTTTTAGTAGTTAAAGAAAATACAAACACTGATATTTGAAATAAAAACTTCAAAGAGAGAAATTAACACAGAGAATACACATAAATTAATGAATAAAGTACGCTTATAAAAGGGAGTTGAAAAAAAAACCCTTATTGTAAATTACATAGTGTGTAAAGAATCGTTTTATAAACATTTCATTCGTGAGATGTTAAATAATTCCTTTTATCTTCTCAGCTATTTACAAAAAACCATTTAGTGAATTTTTTTACGATAGATTATTTTATTTATATTGTTAATTAAAATTATGATGGTAATTAAAAGTAAAATTATCAAACTGTAAAAACCAAGTAAAAACACCCATTGCTTAACCACAGTAAAAAAGTTGGAAAATGGATGTTCTTGGGCGTGATTTTCTTATGTAAAAATACAAAAATTCCTGGGTGAGAAATCTTGAGCTACGATTTATTTTTATTTAACCAATAAACTGAAAAAGAAATAAATGAACTTTATCAATTCATTACGACTTTATTACGATTATGAACGAATGTAATGTTCTAAGAGATTACCAGGAAATTACAACAAAGTATATGCTGAGATGTAAAAAGGAATGGCTGACATTTGAAAGATTCGTGGCTGAGGTTAAACGAGCAAAGGAAGTGGATTACAAGAAGTGGGTGGGAGCAGTTACTTAAAAAATATATATATATAAAACGACCGCGACTCGGCTGCTGTGGCAGGGCCTAGGAACGGCATAGTCGGATCAGGTGTCCTTGGCCTTAGCGGTTAGAGACAGAGGCAATATGAAAATAAGGAGAAGACACGGAACCGGTGAGCTGACCTGCCATAGGCTCATTAGAGTCACAAGAACACCCCCTGGGCTGAGCAATACTTGATTGTAGAGCCGGCCCAGCGGAGCAGGAGAACAAGCAAACACAAAAAGAAAAAATGATTCGGATGAAGGCAGAAATTTCCTGTAATGACTTCCAAACATAAGCCAAAAAAAAAAAAAACAACGTTTATGAACAAATAGTCTAGAAAAGGTATGATTATATTTCGACTTATGTTCTGGAAATATATTTTTAAGAAATCCCACATCATATTTCATTAGAACTAATTTTCTAATTGTTAACATTTTTTTTTTTTTTGTTTAACCTGTGAGACCACCATTATGTATGTGTTACTTCATGAGGATGAGGATGAGATGAATGATTTGTAGCGTGTGTGAAAATGCCATGCCTGACCGGGATTCGAACCCGGAACCGCCCGTTGAGAGGCCGAGACGCCATAGAATTTTAAACTAGTAATAGTAGTGTTCCTAACTATTAAACAAAATTATATCTAATTCTTAAACATTCTAAAATATTGGTTTTAAAAGAAAATAATCTCAAAGACTTTTTAAGATTATTGAAATTTATAATAGTAACTTGATAGAAAATATTCTAAGGTCTTTTGTTATATTTTTTCAAAAGGTAAATCGTTTGAACGTGAATAAATAAACATATCCAAAAGAGTATTAGGTCAAATAATTAGTTTACAAAATTTTACTAAATTTTGACATATAATAAGGAAATTTTTTTCTATCACTAGGAAATAAACTGACCCATTATTTAAAATTTTATAATTATACAAATTTTAAAATATTAGAAAAAAAGAAGATGAGGTCTGATTAGAACCGATATGCCTTCCCCGTGATCCAAATATTTCATTAATTAAATTTTTATTTGGCTATAACTCTGGAACCAATGAAAAAATTACCACTTGATATATCGTTGAAAAGCTCTCATGAGGGATTATTACTGCACTAAAGAAAAAGTCAAAAATCAAATTTTTTTCTGATTTTGAGATTTTTTGGACTCTTCTGGTTCAGTCGATTGTGCAGTCAAAAGGGGAGGTGTACAACTAGATGTTACTACAATCGTAAATCCAAAATTTCTATATCTTACGACTAATCGTTTTTGAGTTATGCGAGGTACAGACGTCACGCCGAAACAAGTCAAAATGGATTCAGGAATGGTCAAAATGGATACTTCCGTTGAAATCTAAAACCCGAAATTTTTTGCTATCACAATGTTTCCTTTACTTCGTACAAGGAAGTAAAAATTAATTAATATTCTCTTTATTCTTCACTTTCTTTAATAACATTAAAAAAAAAGAAAATTTATATGTATAAATTATAAAAATTAATAAAAAAATATAATTCTGGTTACCAAGTGAATTGGTAATCTCCATTTCTTTGCAATACGATGGTTTCGCAGGACGTCTTTGCGAGTAAATCAGAGCCAACAAACCGTTGCTCACTGAAGCTAAATACACTCGATGCTTGCCGTCGCATCGTTTGCTATTCTAGTTCATTATTGGGTAATTGTAGCAAATATAGTTAATAATTATAGCAAACGATAAGAACAATTTTTGATGAGCTAAAAAAAAAGTATATACGAGTAAACTTTTCATGATATCCTGCAATTTTCAGGATTAAATACCCCCTGATTATTCTCAATTTTTTTATACGTCACAACTGAAATGGATTAGGAATGGTTTTTGTTTCAAATTTTTTGACGTTTTTTTGTAGATAAAATTTCTTAGAATATCATCAAATTAATTCCTTCTACAACAATATTCAATCGTACTACTTCTCCTAGAAACAGGTTTATTAATCTATAAGCTTGGCTTCATTAAAAACGCACACACTTATCCCAACGGTGTTTCCACTTTTGGAAACAGTCCTGGAACGCTTCTTTTGTGATTTTCTTCAGTTCCTTCGTCGCATTTGCCTCAATCTCGGGAATCGTCTCTAATCTTCTTCCTTTCAAAGGTCTTTTGAGTTTGGGGAACAAGAAGAAGTCACAAGGATCGAGGTTAGGTGAGTAGGGTTGGTGGGGAAGAACAGTGATCGAGTGTTTGGCCAAAACCTCACGAATTCTGAGGGCTAAATGGGGTGGAGCGTTGTCGTAATGAAAAAAACCAGTGGTGCATCTTCAATTTTTCGATCAAAATCTCCTAACATGATCTAACTGATATCCCACACTCTTCAGCAAGCTCTCTGATGGTCAGACATCGATTTGCCCGAACCAGGGTGTTGATTTTGTCTACGTGTGAGTCGTCAGTTGACGTGGAAGGACGTCCAGGACGCTCATTATCTTCAATCGAATGACGACCATCTTTAAACATCCATGCCACTTAAAACATATCGCACGCTTCATAACAACGTCTTCGTAAGCCGTCTTGAGCATATCAAAAGTTTCACTCGCAGATTTTCCGAGTTTAACACGTAATTTCAAAGCAACTCTTTGCTCGTTCAAATTGTAATCAACTGAACTGTACGAACATGGCGACGCCAAACGGATTTGACTGGAAACAACAGTCCCGCGAAATTCAAACAGTCTACGTATTTCTTGAACAGACCTCGTATAATATACAAATTATAATTCCATCTTCAGGAATATCTGATAAACTTGTGTATAACTTTTGGACACTTTTCGTTCAGTCGATTGCAATCAAAAAGGGAGGTGCACTATTAGATGTTACAACAGTCCTAAATTCAAAATGTAAAACAACTTATGGCTAATCGTTTTTGCATGTATTAAATAATAAAGTTATTAAAAAAAAGAATAACAGAAAAAAGTAATAATTATTTTAATGAATTTGACCCTTATTTTGAAAACTGTATTTCTTTATAGAAAAATAAACAAATATACGTACGAGTATATAATTATGTTAATGAAAAGTTAAAAATAAGATTAATGATTAAAATACTTGACTTGCTGGTAATTTATCCGAAACAATCATGCTTTCAAGTTAAATATTTTTTATTTTCTGAAGATTATTTAAAATTTAAAAGAAGGAACATCTATTTTACTGAAAAAGAGAAAACATTAATTTATAGTTAAATATTAACTGATTATTACAAGACTGCTCAAAACGGAGTGTAATGTATTTAGTGTGTATGTTTGTTCCACCGTAGCAGATCAACGGCTGAACCGATTTAGATCTATCACCCGCGTAGGAGTCTTATGTTATCGTGAGTGTCATAGGCTACATAAATATTTTCGTATTATATATATATATATATTAAATAGTATATAGATAGTATATTTTTTAAATATATATTTAAAAATTAGAAAAAAATACTATATACAAAATTATCACTGGCACGTTCTTTAATTTTCCTACATTAGTTATTATCCTAAATTAAAGAGCAATGTTTGTCACACGCACGCCTAACGCGCTCTGAATGCCCTTACTTAGAAATCAAGTTCGAATTTCAAAAACCGTGCCTAGAAGATTCCGATTTCCACCGTTTGGTGGCGAACTCTTTTTTTATCGTGTTTTTTTTTAAAAATCTTTAACAGATTTAAAACTTGGTAATTATTTATTTAAGTATATATCACCTAGTATTGTTACCGATGAGTTAAATCCATTGTCTTTTGCTTACTTAATATTTTTATAGGTTTTGTTCTTAGAGCCCTAAGTTAGATTGCTATTATAGATTTATTTTCTTAGAGAAAGGTGCTGTAACCTTGATTTTACTCAATAGTTATGATTATCACTTTCAAATATCATTCTATTCACGATGAAAAGACTTTATTTTATTCAGGTTTTATTGTTTTATTTTAAGTATATGCCTAAAATTAGTGTATCTGTTGTTTTTTTATAATAAATGAGGACAAGTATACTGATTTTCTTCTTAAAAAATATATTTTAAGGGCAGGAGAAAAAAATTATCAGTTTTGTTTAAAAGTATCTCTAATTGCGCATGCGGTTGCTAAATTAATAAATAACATTTTTAATGGTTCTAGTAATCGTAAATAAATTTTTATTTATATGTTTCCATGACGATATAAGTCAACAACACGAAACAAATTATGTATATTAATTTGAATTTATTTTAATCCCCATTTAAAAAAAAAAACACTGTTGGAATATCATTACATTTCTACCATTTTATATTTTTTCGATCTCTTTGATTCCGATATTTCTAATTTTTAATTGATATAGGTTTTCGTTCATCGACACTAAGTCAAACATTTTGAACTGTCAGTATTAAATTAGTAATGAGTTACTTCAAGGAAAAACTATATAATTTTGTACGTAACCTAACATTTTTACTTCGGTATTGACGTTTTAAAAAATAGTAAACAATTTTTTAAAGGTTTCACAGGAATTTCTTTAATTTTGGATTTTTTACGACAAATTTTATAATTCAAGAATTGTAAGATGACAGAAATAAAAACTTATTAATAATTTATCAAATTTCATACGTTTTATTAAAAACAAACTCAAACATTGAACATTTTGTTGATTTTTAGCAAACTCAAAAACGTTGTACAGTTTTTGTTCAAAAAATAATTAAACAATCACTTCATAAAATATTTCAACATGTATAGGTCTAAATAAGAAATCAATTTCATTTAAGTTTTTGATTGGTTATGTTTGCTTAAGTATAAAATGTATTTACGAAGATTTGAAAAATTGTGGAACAACATGTATAGGTCTAAATAAGAAATCAATTTCATTTAAGTTTTTGATTGGTTATGTTTGCTTAAGTATAAAATGTATTTACGAAGATTTGAAAAATTGTGGAACTGAATAAAAAATGTTTGATGAATGTGAAAATATGTAAATGTCGGCGATCTTTATTCATAAAACTGTAAATTTTTTTTTTATTTTCTTTTCTGTAAAAATAAACTAAGTTATTAAAAAGCTTTCCCGGTACGTAAATTTTTATTTATTTATTTACAGTACAAACATTTTAACTTTTAAATTAGCCTGTGCAAATCAGCAAGCAGATAACTCTATATCCTCATTTAACTACTGCGCTTCTCTTTCAAATCCTCTTCAACATTTTCCACTTATCAAGATGAATTTTTTTACTTTTTTCCAAGCACAGAGCTTCTACTCGCCTATTATTCAAATAAAAATTACTGAAAATATCTGTATATATAGAAACAGTAAGACATTGATTAAACTTATATAAAAACATTTTTTCGCTGGAAATTTTCATTATACAATTTTTTTTAAGACCTTAAAAACAAAGTTTAAAATCTACCATTTTTTCTATTATATAAAAGATACATATATAAAATTAATTATGATAAAAGTTGACGGAAAGTCTTAATTAAGGGTAATTTTTTATCCTCTACTTAGCACCGGTGAAATCTACCTCCGCCTTCCGACGTGCCAAAAGAGATTATTTTACGCTACCCTTAATTAAGACTTTCCACGTCGGAAAGCGGAGGTAGATTTCAAATATTTTCACTTTAAAATTAAGGAAAGCTTCAAATATACTCAATACAAAAATGCTTAAATGTGAAAAAAATTTGACATATTTAGCTTATGACAAAGCCCCATCTTCTTACAATTCCGGCAAAATTTTGGTAATCCCTTGCCGTAAAGGTTGGTGATATCAAAAACTGTTTCAGTCAAAGGTTTTAGGTAATGTTTAGAGGACTAACGAGCACTTTAAACCGATTCGATACTGTGCTTATAAAGGTAGGTATGGTTTTTATTTTTGTCTTCGAAACCCTATTTTTTCTACCCCATGAGCCAATGATTGGTTAAAAAAAAATCCTAATTTTAACAATATCGATATTTGTATTCATACCAGTGTTTTCTAATGGTTGGGTTTGAATTAACTACACATCTCAGGAATGGTCGAACAGAGACTCTACAAGACTACACTTCATTTACCCTCGTACATAACATCCTCATTTATTCTCTCAAGTATTACCTTAACGGTAATTCCCGAAGGCTAAACAGAAAAAAGAAAGAAAGGCCACTCTATATTTAGCCTATGGCACCAAAATACAACACCAATTACAGTTAAAAATTACAAAAAAAAATCTAAAAAATTAATGTAATCTACTGATTCTGGAGTCACCATCACGAAATCTTTAGGAGTCCTTCATAAGCTGTCCTAGGGCAAACTTCTGTGATGTGTTCAACAGTTTGATTTTCACCACACTCACAAAGGGGCGTCGGTGTTTTACCCCATTTATACAGGAAATAGCGGCACCTACCACCAATGTTGAGGTCGTATTCTGTTTAGCGTTGACCATGTCTTACGTGGCAAGTCAAAAACCGGCGGCTTTTGAGTAATACATGGGATTTGGTTATTCTGCTTTGTGGTCCATTCTTGACGCCAGGCGTCAGTAAGGTTAAATCCTTCCTCTGTGGTAGCAATTGCTGTTTTGATAGGTGGCTTTCTAGATCGAAGCCGACCATGATTGGCATCCTCAATGCCCTCATGTATTGGTAGGTTTCGATTGTCCATAATCTTCTTGCACTCTTTTACAAGAGCGTTAATAAGGCGCAGGTTTGGGGGTGTATGCGGCTTAATAATGGAAGTCATTCCAGAGGAGTAGACCTGATAACCCCGGCAATCATTCTCATAGTGTTATTAAGTTAAGCATAAATTCTATGAACATAAGGGCTGTTAAGCCATACTGGCGCACAATATTCTGCAGCCGAGAAGACGAGATCAGTCTATGTAACGGCTGGTCAAACATTAGGAAACGTTAACCTGCACGGAGCAATTAAATCCTGTTTTTTCAACCTATTTCATCAGTAAGAATTCTATCTATACAGAGTGTAGTAGCTAACTGATTATCCCCAGCGGTTAAAAATTCAGTCAATGGCTTCTAGACAACGCTGATATGATAAATTCTATTCTATTTACTGATAAAGCTACTTTTACGGGAAAGAGTTTTCAATTCTAAAAATAGTAATTTATGAAGCGAAATCAATCTACATGATACTGTGTAAACTTTCTCAAACAAAGATTTCACATTAATGTTTTGTGTGGCATTATTTATGACACAATTTCAATGAAAATCTTACGGGAGATACACACGTTCATTTCTTGAAAAATAATTTGCCGGCTTTTTTTGAGGATATATTTAACTACAAATGTTTTTCCTGCACGATGGTGCAACGCCACATTTTTCTTTAGTAGCTAGAAATCACTTGAATGCTAATTTCATTGTGGATACTCAGAGTATCCCACAATGAAATTATAATATATTAAATTTAATTATATTTTATTAAAACCATTAATAATTATAAATAAAAAAATATTTTTTCTTAATAAAATATTTACACAAAAAAAACTTAACTAATCATTTAGAATTGCCTATCAACAGTTTAACCTTATAATTAGGGTAATAGTCATAATTTACTAGAAATCATTCTATATTTTAATAATCCTGTTCTGGATCAAAATATTAACCTTACTTTTTCAGAGGTTATGAGTACAATAAGCACCCCCGTTTCATATGGGAAGACAAATTAAAGCTCATTTGATAAAGTATTACATCTCCCGTGGGTATTCTACTCCTACAAGTTCGCGCTGAGGATATAAGGTCTTATGAATTTGATGCGATTGTTATTGTGATCTATTAGAATCGCCTGCGAGATAATCAATCGGAAGAATAATCTAAATTTTTTTATTTAACTTCCGGATCCTCAGTTGAGCATTGCTGCAGAAGATAAGATGAATGATTTGTAGCGTGTGTGAAAAATGAAATGCCTGACAAGGATTCGAACCCGGTACCCCGGGTGAAGGGCCGAGACACTACCATTCACACCACGGAGGCCGGGAGAATACCTGTGGTATTACTTGCACAAAACCCGACCGAACGACTGAAGTATTTAAAGGGACTAAAAGTATTTGTAAATGGTAAAAAAATAAAATATTTTTATCACTATTTCATTGCGGTAATAAATATTCTAATAATAAAGTTAGGTATAAAGGAAGTAACCCACCAAGTTGGTCTAGCGGTGAACTCTAGACTCCCAAATCAGCTGATTTGGAAGTCGAGAGTTCCAGCGTTAAAGTCTTAATAAAGTCAGTTAATTTTACACGGATTTGAATACTAGATCGCGGATACCGGTGTTCTTTGGTGGTTGGGTTTCAATTAACCACACATCTCAGGAATGATCGAACTGAAACTGCACAAGACTACACTTCATTTACACTCATACCTATCATCCTCATTCATCCTCTGAAGCATTATCTGAACGCTAATTACCTGAAGCTAAACAAGAAAAAGAAAGAATAAAGTTATGTATAAGGGAAATAAAAAAACACAAATTAAGGATACGTCAAAATATTTAAAACAAAAATATACCAAGTGAACTAATTACTATACTAACAAATAGTGAAAATTATTTTAAATGATAATTATGCTGGTACGGGAAATTCATAAATTCTTTAATTTTTAAGTAAAATTTGCTTATTCATAAATAAATACAATTTATTTGTGTACTCTACAAAAATGTTTGATTTCGCTGAATTGTACACAAATATATTTTATATAGATTAAAAGTACATTTAAAATAAAATAAATAATATTTTTTTTTTTAAATAATAATACATTTGAAAGAATTTTTATATAAAATCTGCGTATATTTCTCGTTAATAAATGGAAACTACGTCATCCATCACAAATCGATTTACTATGAAGAAACAGCATACACAATCGTTTGTGACAGTTGGTATAGAGAGATTAATGACTGTCAGGTTGGTACACCTTTAAGAACTCTTCTACTAGCTTGTAGCGCTACACAAACACACACGCACACACAGTCAATATTCCAGTGAATTTCCATTCCTACTTTTCAGCAGTTAATCATCATTTTCTTCATACAAATTAAAATTGAAATATGATGCCCCATATTCATAACACATTTTCAGTTATTTTTTAACTCGTTAGAATACTTTATTTTGTAGGTTTTTTATATCATTATAATATGATTAAAGTAAATTTTTACTACAAATGTAAATTTACCATTTATCAGTATACACTGTTTTTGTAATACAGAAAGTGCTTTATTTACGTTTATTTCAAATTGTCAATTTATATACCTTAAATATTATTGTGTGTGTACCTAATATATTCGTACATCATTTGTTTGCTTAAATTTCTATTTAAATTATTATTTTTGAAAAATTTTCTTTTTTAAGAAATTGCAAAAGATAAGTTTACTGGTTTTTTACTTGACAGATTTTTATTTCAAATCAATAGGTTTTAAATAATAATGACCTAATATGCAGTCACTCTATAAATGCAAAAATATCAGAATGTTACTAAAAAAAAAATTTGGGTTTAATTTAATCTCCTTGATCCAGGGATGGTTTTATCTTAAAAATCATGGACAAAATTAAAAAAGGAGAGAGGTATTTTTCAGTATTTTTAATTTCTGGCTTCGTATAATAGTTGTAGAAAATAAAATCCAAATACTTTATAAAATTATTCAGAATTCCAAAGTTTTAAGTCGATCTGGAGATATTTCTGAACAGTTTTTGCCTCGTCCTCAAATAAACCTATAAAAAGTTTTTTTTTAAAATGTTATAAAAACTACAGGAAGATGAAACGAAAACATTTTAATTGTTTAATTAAAATTTAATTAAGAGGTGGGGATTGATTATTTGAATTTTTTATTATTATTTAGACATTATAGAAACAAAATTTGATTATGCGATATATTTTGTAGATGAACAAAACTATATTGGACTTTCATGCCATTGCCATTTTTGAGGATGTATATTTTCTATAACTATAATTTCTATAATGAATAATATTTAAATATTAATTAGATAAAAAAATTACTGTTCAAACTTGTAAAGAACAAAAACAATGCTATAAAAAGATTTCTAGATTTTTCGAAATTCAACCTTAAAAGGGGTGAAGAAAGGTAAAATAAATTGCACCTCCCTCTGGTTACTTGGCTAAATACAAAATTTAAAAAATTCTTTAAATGTGAAACGAAGTACCGTCACCCCTATTGGTGTTTGTCATATAACGCTAAGAATCGGTCAAAATACGTTTTTAACTGCATGAAGGACGGATAACCAGCTAGCTATAACTACTACTTTTAATATATTTTAAATAAGGCTGCTCTTTTCAAACACGCATTCTTTAGATCATTCGAAACTTCGGCTCCTTTTGCTGGGAAGAAATTACAATAGACTGATTAGTTTTAATATCTGAGTATTAATTGAAAATTTTAAATGAAAAATAGATATATTTATAAATGTTGAAAAGAAAAAATATTGCAGTAGCATATAATTGACATATAAGAAATGTTTGTTAGTATTAAATAAAGCCGATTATTTTTTTTTCTGAGGAAGGAAAACAAGAAAATTATTCATGTAATGAATAATATTCAACATTTTTTCAATCATAGCAATATATATATTTTTTTTATATTTTCATAATTATTTTTCTTAGTGATGATCTGTGATACCTATCATATGAAAGAAAACACGTATAAAATTAAGAAAAAAATTTAATTTATTAAGCATTTATTACAATAAGAAAAAATTGTTTCACATCAAAAATAAATTGATCACAGAAGTCAACAGCAAAGAGTTACGGGATTTATTAGTCAGAAGTCATTAGCCAAATTAATCGACTTAAAAAATTTGGAAACATTCAGAATTTCAACCAAACCAGTATTTTTCAAAGATTATTAAAAACAAACGTAATATTTCTATCTGCTAGATAAATGTGGAAATTATTACCATTTTAAACTGTTATATTGCTCCGTCTATTCCCAAAATTCTACTTCAACGAAAAATTTTGAAATTTTGTGTAAAAATTAAATAAGCGTAGGACAGGTACATAAAAGAAGGTTACGACTTATAAACCACCGAGTTAAAAAAAATATATATATACTGTTAACACTAATTTTTCAACAGAAAAGTTTACATCCGTGTGAAATGTATATTCTTAAATAATATATCTGACAATAAGCATGACTCAAAAATATGAGAACTGAAGATTCCACCTAAAAAAAATCAATATATTTAATAATTATTAATAAATTAATATATTTAAATTAAAAAAAAGGAGATGTATGACTCGAACCGATGTGTCTTGCTCTTTCAAGATCCAAATATTTCATTCATTTCAAAATCCATTTCAAGATCCATTTATTAAAACTTGATTGGCTTTAACCACGCAACTAATAGAAATATTGTACTTCGTACAATCAGAAACTTAGTAAAAAAAAAAAATAATAATAAATTATTGCGTAATTTTGCGCAAGAAAATCGACTTTTCGAAATTTATATGAAACTTATTTTCTAATTTTGGAAAAATTCGAGCCGCATGTTTTACTCGTAGAATGTAAATATTTTCAAAACGTAAAGGAAATTCAATTTCACACTTCAATCTGTGCGACCAAAAAGTAATATTGTACTTTTCTCATTCTTCGGAAAGTTGGCAAAAAGAATAAATACACTGTAAACTTAAAATTACTATGATAGTTAAACAAAGTTGAAGTTTAACAATAGTTTCCTTTAAAGGAAACTTCCTTCTGTCCTAGGAACACTTAACATTATATCCATCCAAGTAGTTGGTAACTTTAAACTGATTTGTAAAAACAACAATACTTAAGGATGAGTAAGGAAAACAAAAATATACGAACATTAGGTTTATTATAAATTCAGAAGTGACAGAAATTGAATCGGCTGTGACCCGTAATTGCTTAAGAACTGATCATGAAATAAATTTCTTCAAATATTTATCTTTAAAAACTATGTTACTAAACTCCTTTATGATGATAGTTGATATTAAATCTGTATAAAATAATAATGGGAAACTTACATGTTTTAAAGAATGATTTAACAAGAATAGTGGAATAATCTGAATAATGGCTATCCCGAGCGGAGAGTTTAAGTGCTTTAGGTTGTAGTTCTTCTCTACTAACTTCACTTAGTTACCTAACTATATCTAACTTCTCAATTTTGATTTTGACTTTGTAAATCGATATGCTATCATTTACTTAAATAACAATTAAATTTAAATTTTTACTTACGTGTACGAAGTAAGGGGTATTGTGATCGTGAAAAATTTAGGCTTCCAGATTTCAGTTGAAATATCCATTTTGACTAGTTTCGGCATAACGTCTGTACGTACGTGCGTACGTATGTATCACCCATAATTCAAAAACGATTAGCCGTAAGATGTTGAAATTTTAGATTTAAGACTGTTGTAAATCTAGTTTTGCGCCTCCTCTTTTGATTGTAATTCATTGAACCAAAAGTGTCTAAAAAAGACCAAAATCCAAAAAAAAAAGTTGGACTTTTTCTTAACTGCAGTAATAAGCTCTGATTGAGAGCTTTTCAGATGTATCATAAGTGTTACTTATTTTCATTGGTTCCAGAGTTATAACCAAATAAAATTTTAATGAAATATTTGAATCTTTGGGGAAGGCACATCGGTTCAAATCAGATTTTATATCCTTTTTTTTAACTTGTTTTTCAATTTAAATATATTGATTTAATATAAATATATTGATAATTATTAACCTCACATTGTAAAAAAAATTTACGATGAATAATAATTCAATAACAAAAAAAAAAAAAAAATGAAAAAATATCAGAAATTATTTTAATGAAATAAAATTTTATGTACTTTTCATTTAAAAAAAAATGTATGTGCCTGTGAAAACCACATGTCACAATTTTTTGACCGGAAGCTAGAGAAGCTCTACAGCGACAGGATTATGGCGTTGCCGGAAACAATGGCAGAAAATTATCGAAAAAATGATGCATATGATACCTCATGTTATTTTCCAATATCCATAAATGTGTTCTCAATTTTTGCCTTCAAAGGCTCAATACGTTTTACACAACCTAATACTAACTAAGGAGTTACACGGATTTGAGTATAATATATAAAAATATTGTAAAACTAAATTTTTAATAAAGAATTTTTGAAAAAAATATTTAAACCGGAAGAAGGTAGAGTAAAAAAAATATTTCGTTTTTAAGAGGAGAAATAATTTTTTGAAGTTTTTTTGGAATTATTTATATATGCATTGTAGGTAACAAATTTGCTTTAATAAAGTTTTCCTAAAATTTCTCTCAAGAAAATTGAAAAAAATTGGTTTTGGCAATCCTAAGATAATATGGACAAAAGCAGTGCGACACACACGTGTGTATGGCCATACATGTACTCATTTGCCTTTGATCTAGATGAACTAATTGCATCCTAAACCTTAAAATGTTAAAAAACCCGATGCCCCATCCATGACACGATCACCATAATTTTCCTTTAATATAACTATTCTAGCTATATTCACCGGGGAAATAATATTAGCTTATTTTTTCTATTCGGATTTGTTTTCTAACGGGTCTATTATTTATTTTAACCACACTATTTGTATATAACGGTATCATATTTTTTATGACATTCATTTGACGATTTATATAGACAGCATTTGTTTTACATTTATATAAAATAGTAGATATTACGACATGAAATAATACTTTTACTGCAGCTATAATAATAACATTTAAATTAATAATAAATGATTCCAGACTGGTAAATGTATTTTTATCGTTGGCATACGGTCAACGACATTTTTACCATCAGATAGCGGTAGTTCTGCTATTTCAAAAATAACTCCATTTTCAGCAATATAAAAAATCTATTTACAACTTTTATATTAGCTATATTAATCAATTTATATTATATATATACACACAGTATATTATTAAAACTACTAAATCAATATAACACTATTTCAGTCTATCAGATCTATTTATAACCCGCTTTTAAAAAGTATTTTTAATATTTTATAAGCAAAGCATTATGAATTTTATATTTCATAAATTCGAAAAATCTATAGGCATAAAAAAAATAAATGACAAGCTACATATTATTTGTAGAAAAAAAAATACAGTGGACTATTTCGGTTTAAGGATACCCCCAATAAAATAATTAAATATAATTTCCTTAGACTTACGCAATCATATAAAACCTTTTAATGAAAGCTCTAATCTTCTATCTTGTACTCTTCAAATTTTACAAACCGTTTTCTGTTTTCAAAAAAGTCCAGAAACAATCAATTTCTTTTAGAACAATGAATAATAATCTAATTTTCTCGTAAGTATGTAAGTTAAGAGTTTTAAAAGTGGTATCATTTAAAATTTCTTTTTATGATGCATTTTTGTTTTTTTGCGATTAAAAAATTTTAAATAAGATATCATTTTTTAGAAAAATTTTCGCCGAAAATTGTAATTATTTTTGTCGCAGTTCAATCATAGAAGTATCAAGAGTACGAACTACCATTAAAAATCTTAAGTTTGGAATATTTTTCAGCTTAATCTCGCGAAAATGAGAATAATATAGCGTCTTGTGGTAAATTGTTTGTTTTTAAGATAGGAAGAAAATCCCTTTAGGCACGCTAGAAGACGAAGGTAGATTTCACCAGTGCTAAGTAGGGGATAAAAAAAATTTCCACCTTAAATTTAAGAAAAACTTCAAATTCACTCAAGGTGAAATAATATAATGGTTGCATGTGAAAAAATTTCATATGTTTAGCATACGACAAGCCCCATCTTCTTACAATTCCAGCAGTATTTTGGTCATCCTTTGCCGTAAAGGTTGGTCATATCAAAAATTGTTTCAGATAATAGTTTCAACTAAATTTTAAAGGACTAACGATCAATCACTTTAAACCTATTCGATACTGTGCTTATTAAGGGAGGTATAATTTTTTGTCTTCAAAACCTGTTTTTACCACCTCTAGGCCGATGGTTGGTGATACTGAAGAACTTTACTTGCATATGTTTTGGGTCCTTATTTAAAGAATAGTAGGAACTTTAAACGAATACGATATTTTACATAACAAGAAAGTTATCGCGATATTTTGTTTTTTTCAACAAAAAAAACCGTTTCTATCCCCATGGTCCGGCCGTTAACGAACTTGACTAAGATTTTGGGACGAGATATTTTTAAGAAACAATTTGAAAGAGATTGGCGCAAAGTTACGGCAGTTATCGTGTCCACAAGAAAGTGAACTATATATTTATATATATATATAAACCTTTTAGCTAACGGTGGTTTTGAGGTGTGGGGGATGTGAAACGTGAAGATATGTCGAAATTTTCCGGAACTCGAATCATGGTATCCACTAAAATAGGTAAATTTCTTATGAAATCTACCTAAAAGTGTTAGGGAAAAATTAAGTGGCACGTACTCCGCCTATGCAAAACTAATAACAGAAGAAGGTTGGAATATTTGGAAATATTGAAATATTTTTAAAAAAGAAGCGTTTAAAAGATATTACTTATAAAAAAATTGTTTTTTATAATCTTCGATTTGGATGATCAAGAAAACTTCATCAACCAATGAGAGATCTTTTTTTAAAACATTTAACATATCCAAGTTTTGGAACGGCAACCCACAAATACGATTTAAAATCACTAAAGGAGGCTAACCAGAAGCTTTGCACCTGATAAAAAGCTGGAATTCAAGGTGGAAATACGGCTGGAATTTACCAATGCGTTGCAACAAGTGACAAATTACATGTGTCTAAAATTATTCGACTCCATGCCTGATAAAATGATTTGTATAGAAAATATATTTGTGATTCTAAACATTGTTAAAATTTCTAAAAATTAATGTTTTAATAACTGTAAAATAATTTTTGACAAAATTTTCATAAAATTTTATCATTTTTAAAAGGGATTCATAAAATTCTGGAAGGATTTTACGTTTTTATTATTTATTTAAATCATATAGGGACAGATTATATATTGGTTTGCTTTTAAATTTACAGTTGTACTTTTAAAACTGGATGATTTTTTCTATTTGCCATACATTTATATTATTTTACATCACTATTTTATTTTTTATTTTATCTAGTTTCTTCATAATTAATAATCGGTTTTGGTTAACCTGTTGCAATCTTTTATTTACTTTTAGGTATAACGACGAATTGAATATTTCCCCGTTAAAAGTAATCTTTTCAAAAATTTTAATGCACATTTTAATTATATTCCAACAGCAAAATATTTCCAACTTGTTTTAACTATAATTTTAATTTTTCTTTTACCCTTTCTACCCTCTCACTTTTTTTTTTTAATTTCCCAACAAATATCCTCTTTCCTCCAATTTGTTTTAAAAACTCTTCACATTATTTTCAAAACTAAATGCTTTTGTTCTTCGTCTTTATGACATTCTTTTTATTTATATTCATCTAGTATAAAGAGGAAACTACTGGCACTAGATAGGGAATCTTGGAGAGGAAAAATATAAAGAGCTGCACTGTAAACAACATTTTAAAGAATTTCTTTAACATTTTTAAATCAACGTTTCGTGCTATTGAATATCTCTCTCTATGTCATGATCTCTTTTCTTAACTTTAAAATTACAAAGGTTGAATTTTTGTATTTTTATTGAGTAATAAGAAAATTCTTTAAGAAATACTGAATGTTTACCGATAATTATTAGGTTCTGATGTTATAAATTCTCCTCTCTTAAAATTTAACACTTCATTATCTTCATTTCTGTCATGTTTCATTACACTTGCTTTACTCTTGTTTACTTTGTAATTAAATAATCAGAATGTGTTTGATATGTTCTTTGAATTAATTTATGAGAATAATTCTGAAATTATAATATTGTCTTATATAATACAAAAAGTTATTTTGAGTAGGTTTATTTTTACCGAGAATATTAATTATATACATTTATTTAACCTATTTATCTTTTTGATTAACGTTAGTAATAAACTGTTGATTTACAGAGTTATCCTTAAACCTAACAGGACGTATGGAATATGACGAGTAATAGTAATATGGGGATAATTCAAAGAATCTAAAATAAATTGGAAGAATTATAACACAAGTGCCGTGGTTTGTTAAGAATAGATAAATACATTATCTAGAATTACCTAATAATTAAGAAAAGATCCCCCAAAAAATTAGCTTGTGGAACAAACAGAAGTTAGAGAAACATGTAAATTATCTGGCAGTAAACATCGATGGCATAATACTACTGAAACATAATTTCCATGCTCTAGACCTGGGAAATGTAACCAGAGGAGGGATCTGGAAAAACCAAGGACTGGGAACACAGGATGACCATTTCCTCACCAGGAAGACCTGTCTTCGTAATTGTGATTATCATGACTCAAATTTACTTATGGTCTCCTATGAGATACCAATTGTAAATGCTAACAGACAGACAAAATAAAAAATTGTACATTCTTTGATTTTAAAATGAGAATATCAGCTGAAAATTTTTGTGAGTTAATATGAAGGCATATAAATATTTTACGAATTCTTCTAAAAATTAAAAAAAAAACTACTGCAGTTTAAAAGTTTTTCTCAAGGAAAACTTCTTCAGATCGATTTAATAGAACAACAATTTTTTTAACCCATGTTGTTTTATAGCAAATAAAAGCATTAATTTTGAGTTAGAATAAAATAAAATTATGTAATAATAATCATATTTATTAGTGGAAGTTTTTAACATTTTAGGAGTTATGGTAAATTTTGGTATTATTTTTTTGTAAACTGCTGCGCATAGAACAAAATTTTACAAACAACATTCTACATATGTACAAAAAAAATGGATAACTAAAATTGTTCGATAATACATTATGTTTTAATAATGCTTTTTTCATTAATTTCATTACCATAAGAATTTAGACAACATTGGAATGATTTTTAATAAAAATTTTAACCTTCAATCTTAAGTAATTATTGAAAATATGTAGTATGATTATGAAGTAGTTTTTCTGTATTAATATCATAAAATAAAGTAATAAAAATATAACTGTTAAGTGAATCACTGGTTGTTCATATTCAGCATCATTACATCCTCTTCCTGAATCCTAAATTTTCTTCGTGTATTTTACTTTTGTCCTCTTGCTTAACATTTTTCTGGTAACTTTTTTGCTTTCTTTTAACCCTTATTCATCTGTATTATATATCTTTTTTAAATATATTTTCACCAATATATAACCCTAATCTTAAAACATTTTGACCATCATTATATCATACATTCGGATATTATATCGTAATATCTGTTTATCGACAGAGACCGTTTTTGCAACCATGAATCCATATTTATAAAATGAAATTCTCAATCAAGTTTTAAATATTTCCTTGAACATACTTTCTAACAGATTCATTTTTAGTCAAACTTCTGATGGTTGTAAATAGCATTAATTTCCATTAAAAAAAAATACATCGCCCAGTTTTTAGCGGGTCACACGTACTTCCGCGCTTACCTCTATGTCATACGGAAAGCGTTGTTTCCCCGACCGCCTGTATTCCCCTGGTGTACGGAACGACGCCGAGGTGCTTTTTCAAATGTGCTTGGTAGAGGGCAGATGGAGGGACACTAGAGGCGGATCTTGGAGCACTGAGCCCCCACAACGTGGCTACGATGATGCTCCATAACCTGAGCAGCTGGTAGAGTACAGCCCGACCTGAAGATTAGGTAGCGGCCTTCTCAGGTTAGTATAGGAGGACTGGGCTGGAAGTAACGTGTTAAACGATTCCTGGTCGAGTACTGGTAGAAAGAGGGGTGGTTTTAGTCGGTAGTCTGCTGATAGTGATTGGATAATACCATCAGCGGAAGCCCGAAACTCCGTGCGAAATGGATTTCCACCTCGTTCCGCAAAAAAAAAAAATATAATTTTTATTTATTTTTTATATATTTTACAAAAATAAATTTTATTTATAAATCATTTTAGTTTGTTAATTTCTCAATATACTGGTTGAACAGCGAACACGCGATAATATAATACAATTGAATTAATAAGAAAGTTCAAAAAGTGTTAAAAATAATCGATTTAAAATAAATTGTAACTGTACTGATAAATGTATAGTACTGAACAAACTCAGGCCGCCGACCATTCCTGAGACGAAATGGCAGGCCTACGTTTATTCAATACTACACACTTACCATTAATTACTTTAATTGTTGATGTGACTATAAATAAATGAATTTAAAAAATAAGTAATAATTGTTATATTATAACATATAACAATTAATCTTTTGACAAAAATAACCGTAACATTATATTTAATTCCTAATTAAAAATCGAAATAAATATATTGAAATAATTTATACTTTTTATTTTATTTATCATAATTGCTATTTCAATTTAATAAAATACATACTATTAAAAACTCAAAATGAAAGGGATTATATATTAATCAAATTATTACAATAACTTATCTTTAAAAAAAAAAATTTTTTTTAAATTAATAATTCCTTTTTTGAAAGTTTGGATTATACGTCATCAGTACTGACGAATGCTGTATCAAATGTTATAATGTAATATGAATAAAACCGTATGACCTGGAAAAAAGTAAAATAAATTAAAGTACTACTTATATAGTGTAAAGTATAAAGAAATGTGAGAGGTTGAGTTCTTTTCAGTACTTTCCTAGATGAAAATCTAAAAAAAAAAAATTTTTTCTTAGGTAAAAAATAAACAATGATATGACTACATTATTAATTACTTTTTTTTGGCAAATAAAAGAATTCTTAAATACACGACTGCCCAAAAAGAAGCAGGTCAACGGTTGAACCGATTTAGACGTAAGATCCTGCGTTGGAATCCTTACATTACCTGGAGTGACACAGGCTATATTTATATACATATACGAGTACGATTAAATAGATTTAAAAAATTTGAAAAACGTTATACTGCATACAAAACTATCACCCGCTGTTTAATTATTCTATTCTATATTAATAGGCTTTTTTTAGGGGTTTTTAATTTTAATATACATTTCTTGTTTAACATATTTCAATGATATCATAGAAGCAATTTTAATTTGTTTTCAGAACATAGCAAAGATGATTTCTTAATTAAATTATGTTAATACTTAACGCGGTTTCTGAATATAATCTCTAAAGCAATAGAAATTATTAAAAAAAAATTGGGTTTGCCTGTCTCATTAGAAATAATGAATAACATTTTAATTATATGAAAATTATAACAGGCAAGACATACTGGATTATACAAAAGAAAATTAATGGGGGGCTTATAGAGACTTAATTAAATTCAAGTTAATATAAATTCATTCACACAGTTCTCCCATTAAGGCAGGTCCTATTACTACTGCTGCTCTCCACCTTGTTCTATCCTTTGCTAACCTCTTTGTTTCAGCATATTTTCCATTTTCCGTAATACCATCTACCATTTGAAATCTCTACTTTTCACTTTCTTTCCTTCTATTCACCAAGTCTTCCATCGTATCCACGAATAAACAACTTCTTCATACACAATGTCCTAGCCAGTTCCTTTTCCTAGCATTTTCCTATTCTCTCCGATTCTCCTTAATACTTGCCGTCTAACAATTATCATTCTGCGCCACACCTGCATCTCAAACGCCAATTCGTTTTACGTCTGCCTTTCTCATCGTCCATATTTCAGCTACATAGAGCATCACACTCCAAATAAAACATTTCATTTATCTCTTCCTTAACGATAAGTTTAATTTTCCACACAGCAGTATTTCCCTTTTATTAAATATTTGCTTACTTCTTGATATTCTTGTTTTAATTTCTACTGCACAACTCAGGTCACCGGTTATAAAGCTCTGTAAGTACTAAAATTTCTTCACCTGCTCTAAAACTTCATTTTCTCTCTTAATCTCAATCTTCTACTCTTCTCTACCTAATACCTTATATTTTTTGTTCTTTTTGTTGATCCTGACTTTCGCAAGCTTCAATTAATTCATCGAGCATTTAATATAGTTTTACGCATTCTTACTTCTTCCCCCGATCTTTATTCCTCTTTTCCCATTCATAAAGTTATTTCTTCAAGACTATACTAAAAATTGTTGGTGACATTCATTATCCCTGCATCACTTCCCTTCCAATCCCTATTTTTCCCTTTCGTCTCCTAACTTATCTCTGGTTAACGTATCTCTGGTTATACTGCAGCTCTATTATTAGGCGTCTCTCTTTCCAGTCAACTCTTCTTATCCAAAATTTGCAGTAATTTATACCTTCTAACTCTGTGAAATGGCTTTTCTAGTTCGGTAAATGCAACATGCACTCTCCGCCTCCTTTCCATGTATCTCTCACCTATTACTCTTAGTAGCTTTGTAGCGTCCCTTATTTCAACATCTCATCTAAATTCATACTGTTGTTCCTCAATACTGTCATCAAATTTATTGAATGTCCTTTTATTTAATATAAATATATTAAAATAAATAATATCAAATATCCTTTTATTACATTTGCATTATACTTGTATTTATAAAAAAATGTATAAAGAATAATAAATCTGATGTATTGTGGTTAATAAGCAATTGTGTACTTGAGTATTAAAACATACAATTAAAAATGGAAAAGCTTTATTTAATTTTAAAACAGAAATAAAATAAAATAACACAGAACCTTTTTTTAATACTATCAGATGCTTTGTTTTCAACAAATTTTGAGTTATTTTTTATATTTTTACAATAAATAAAGAGTTTTAACCTATAAAATTCATTGATAAAATTAATAATATTAACAACAGCTCAGTGGGAATACTTTACCTGTCCATAAAATATTTCAGTTCTTGTATTCTTTTCTTAGTTTAATAAAATTCCTTTCTTATCTCGTACAACTTATTAAAAATACTTGAATTTATAAAAATAGGAATATGTGTAAAAAGCCTCTAAATCCGTAATAAGATTTTACAACGTCATAGCAGTTCCAACTCTCTGGTACGGTAATGAAAAAGATTCTTATAAAGAGAGTTAAATAAAAGTTTGAAGCAGTTAAAATTTACAAAGGATTCATAAGAGAACAGAAAATTAAAAATGTCGAAATCCAGAATGATTTAAACATAGTTACTAGTAAGAAAGCTTTAAAAACCATATAGACCGAGTTTGGTTAAATGATATGAACATTATTCGATTCTATGTTATTTTATTCATAAACAAAATGTTTTACTTCCTTTTAAAATTAAGATAACTTAAAATCCTACCTTTGATACTTTGGAACTTTCCAGAAGAATAATTACTCAATACAGTGCCCGATCGTAATTGAATCACGAGACATTTTGTTGGATGCAACACGAGTACCCGTTTGAAATTTAAAATAAATTTGTCCAAATATAGTTTCTCAAATGGTAAATATATTTTTTTTCTTAATATTTTAAAAATATATTCGTATACTGGGCATGAAAATCATTAAAAAAAATATAATTTTTATAAATTTTGAGACGGTGTGATGCCTTTCTATAAAAAAACGTTACAACAAATCTCATTCGATTAAACTTTTTTTATATTTTTCCCCCTTTTTTTACAGAGTGCAACTTTATTGATTAAATTATATAACATAATTTTTTATGGTAAAACGGGGTTAAAGTCATCCCATTTACTATTTCAAAAAAATTTTCCTACAAAATTTAAACAAGATATTACGAATTTTGATCCTTTTTTCTCATTATAATTTTGATTAAGTCTAACTGGAATGAATAAATAGCAAATAAATTGTTTGAGTTAGGGAAATTTCAGTCAAGAGATAGATTCGTGACTGCCATTTCAGCCATTTTGTTTTAAACCGGTAAAATAATAAAGATTATACGTATAATATATTTATATTGTTAAAATGTATATTTGCGGTTAAAGATATCATGATATAATGATAAAGAATAGATATGAAGCTATACTGGACATCAGGTGGAAAATTAATTACTGTTGATCATACTAACAATAATTTATATTAGGTTTCCTTAATGAAATATGACCACATTTCATTGTATGATATGACGAGAAATATGGTGTACAGTTTAGTGCTATTGTTGTTGACAGCAATATACCCGGTCTTCCAATACTGACTTGTCTGTGTATACTCTTACTATGTATAGAAGTAACAGACATTTTGAAGTGAATAACAGTTATGAAAGGATGAAATATAACACATGTTTTACGAGCAAAGGAAAATTATATTTTGACAAGACTGAATCCATATCCAGGTCGAAAATATTTGTTAAAGCATTCTAGATAGGATAAGGAAAATATTTTAATGTATTTTTGTGTTTTTTTTTTTTATTCTTACACGTCAAAGAAAAAAAACTGAAGCACCTTTTCATTTTTCCTTATATTTTACAATCTATACACATGAATAAAATAAAAAATATATTTATTTTTAGCTGTTAAAAAAAAGAAGATATTAACTATAGATTGTAAAAGTTCTGAAAATAATATTTTGTTATTTATAACAAAATTGTTTGGTTACATCATGAACCATACCACATAACTTGAATGATGTATAACTCAAGTGATAAAGAACTGTCATCTAACAGTCTACACAATTTGGAATTCAATAATACAATAAACAAATACTTCAGTCAATATTTATTACCGTATTTTTTATTCAGAAATAAATTTAAATTTATTATATTCTCAACTGTATTTTATATTACAAACAATTATACATTTTTATAGATGTATAAACAAATTACAAATTTGCATAATTATATATACGTCGGGAAAAAATTTCCTAACTTAAAAAATGAATGATTACGAGTTATTTAACAAACTTTTTTGAAAAAAAATGGAAAGATAAAGTAAAAATATTCTTCAAAGAGTAATTAATAAGAGAACAGAACGCCTAATATTGTTATAACAGGAGTTGCAAGGACACTAATTTTTTATTAAATTGTGGTAGAATTTTTGCATTACTCTTGTTAACACGACAGCCCAAAAGGGAGTGTAATGTATTTAGCGGGTTTGTATGTATACTTGTTCCACCGTAGCAGCTCAATGACTGAACCGATTTAGATGTATGACCTCGCGTTGGAATCCTTATGTTACCAAGAGGGTTGTAAGCTGTATAAATATACATATATGTTTTATTTAATTTAAAAAGATTGAAAAAAATGTATACTATATACAGTATTGTCACCCGCATGTTCTTTAATTATCCCATTCATATATTAGTAATTTTCCTATATTAAATAGCAATGCTTATTTTTGGAATGGTGTTTTTTAATCGTTAATATTTATCTTCCGTTTTAACAAATTATTAATATGATACTTTCACTTTAAATAAAAAAAATTTGAATTTTTATTTATTATCACTCTATATTAAGAACTGCGATCTGTAAACTTGAACCATCATTATATAAATTTATGGTATAATAAAATATAGTTCAAATTACTTATAGTTACAATGATTTATCATTTTTTTATAAAGTAACCTAAGATGTCATTTGTATAATATTAATGAAAATCATGTATAACGTCCATTTTAATAACAAAATTCCCATATGTAATAGCCACGACTTTATAAAATAACAAATATAAATTCGTTTTGTTTTATAAATTTTTATAGACACAAAAATTTTATTATAAAACGTAATAATAATAATATGGTTTTTCTCCATTTTTAATTTGATTAATTTTCAAAATTAAAACCATTAAATATAATTATAAGATGCTTATAAGATAATTGTAAGATACAACATCAATTAATTATATAACTTAAATCACCAAAAAACTGAATTTCCTAACCATTTAAAGGGAAACGCAATTCTTCTGGAAAGGTTTGTAGAAATTCTTCTACAAACTAATTTTCTAAAAGCAAGATTTCAATGTATTTTGAAAGACAGAATTAAAAATATTATTACCTTTCATAAGGCTGACTAATGAATAATGTAACTACTTATAGGAATAAATTGATGTAATTTATTACATATTATTATTTTATCAGTGTATTATTTGAAAGTAATACTCATAAATAAACAAAAAAATCTAATTGCAAATTTCATAAAAAGTTATTTATAGTGTACGACTTCCGGGACACAATTGCAGTACGAATAGAAAAGAAAAGAAATACAAAAGTGTGAAAAAAAAATAGAACGGTTAGCCTAATATGCAGCTAAGATACTATTAATAGTTCTAAATAAGAGGATATACGATAAATTGGGTGGCAATATTGAGGAAGAAGAGTTTAAGTTTAGAAAAGGTATTGGAACAAGAGATGCTATTGGAACATGAGATGCTATACAGCTGCTAAGAGTTATAGATGAGAGATACACGAAAAGGAGGCGGAGAGTGTATGTTGCATTTTCCGAACTAAAAAAGGCGTTTCACAGAGTTAGAAGGGATAAATTACTGGAAATTCTGGAAAAGAATTGAGGTCACTGGAAAGATAGAGAATCCTAATAAAAGAGCTGTACTATAAACAGAAAATAAAAGTGATGAAAAACAAGAAGAATAAGTATTGGAAGGCGAGTGATGCAGGGATGATGCATGCCAGCAACACTTTACTATATATCTTGAAGAAATAACTTTATGAATGTTAAAAGAGGAATAAAGATCAGAGGAAGAAGTATAGAATGCATACGATTTGCTGATGACATGGCGGTACTGGCGGAGAGTTCAAGTAAACTAAACGAAATGCTGGATGACTTAAATGAAGCTTGCGAAAGTCAGGGTATGAGGATCAGCAAAGAGAACACAAAATATAAGGTATTAGGTGGAAAAGAGTAGAGGATTGAGGTTGATATGAAATAAAGTTATAGAACAGGTGAAGAAGTTTCAGTACTAAGGGAGCTTTGTAACTGATGATCTGACTTGCACAGTAGAAATTAGAATAACTATATAAAGAAGTAATCAGGTATTTAATAAGAAGGGAAAACTGCTGTGTGAAAAGTTAAACTTGGCGTTAAGGAAGAGATTAATGAAATGTTTTAGTTGGAGTGTGATGCTCTATAAAGCTGAAACGTGGACGATGAAAAAGGCAGAAAACGAATTAAGGATTATGAGATGCGGGTGTGGCGCAGAATGATAAATGTCACATGACATGATCCTGTAAATAATGAAAATGTATTAAGAGGAATCGGATAGAATATTAAAATGCTAAACGTGATTGAATACAGGAAAAGGAGTTGGCTAAGACACTGTAAGAGAAGAAAGTGTTTATCAGTGGACGCGATAGAAGGCTTGGTGAATGAACGGAAAGGAAGAAGAAGGAAGCGATTTCAAATGACGGATAGGATTACGGAAAAGAGAAAATATGCTGAAAAAACGAGGTTAGCCAAGGATCGACAAAGATGGATTTCATGATTGCATGGAGTAATACGAGATGCTACTATGATTGTAGGGAACAGGATACGACGGAACACGTATTGTTTTTTGCACGAAATGGAGAGACTTCAGGGCCGCCATGATGAACCACAGCGCAGTAAATGTGGATAATGTCATACGTGTGATGCAATTTGACAGAGATGCTTGGATGAGAGTAACGACTGCGGTGTCAGCAGTAATTCGAAACAAGGCAATGAAGGAGAGGGCAGGCTGAAAGTCTGTAGTTGACCTGAGGGTGAGTGACCGATGCCGCATGGCTGTGTTCGGCCACCCTTAGGGGGTGGCCGGCGGGGGTTCCTCGGAGTCATCGTTCGCCGATGATCACCCTGGGGACGTCACTATGGCTATTCTAATTCGGTGACAAGAGCGTCCGGGTGATTGCGCATGGGCTGTGAACATGTGAATTATTTCTAGAGTGGGAGGTTTTTTAGCGGTTGAGAGCCCCCGCACTGCCATCAGAGTGGGCCTGGCAGTGGGTGACACGAAAAAAAAAGAAGATGGATTGTAGCAGCCGTGAGAGGACCTGCTCTAATGGCAGAATACTATGAATCAAATGAATGAATGAATTACGAATGTATAAATAAGAATATCCTGTTACAAAATTTCCACTATAATTATGTCATCATGTATAAACGGAACAGTAACCACCAATGTTGAATTAAATGAAAAACAAATTATATTACACTTATTTATTCAGTCTAATTCATTATTTATTACATCGTTATCCAACAGTTTCACAATTAAATTCATATTACTCTGTAAAATTCTTCAAAAAACATTAAAATTTAATTATTTTATTTTGGTATATTGTCCGCGCACTAATTTTTTCTAATACTTGTTATAATAAACTGTCTAAACCTGTATTAATTTGAAAATTCCATCTTGTTTGATGTTGAGAATTATTAAGCTCGTTTCACTTTATTGGGTTTGACCGTAGTCATAGCAACGAGTCTCCACCATCACGTTTCCAAGTGCAATATTACTGAATCATCATGAAATAGCTATTTACAGCGATTTCATCGGCTGATCACTAGAAAAATACTATAAGGATATTTTCCTGTTTTAAATTATTATAAATTAAATCCATGTCTATTTGCGACAACTATACGAAATTTTATTTTAATACAAAAATTGTATGATTATTAAAGAGAGACATAAAAGAGAAATTGAATGAAAATAATAGACCAAACAAATACATAGCCAAACACAGTTCAAAACAAAAATTAAACATAGCTGTTTCAATATTATTATACTCATTTCAACGTTATAAAATAAAATACAACAATAATATTAATTTATATATCACTGATTAAGTTTACATAACTGTTTAAAGTAATTTCTATGAGTAAATTCCAATAAATTATATTAATGTAATAAAAAAAATAATGTTTTAATCATGCCATTTAGATAAAATCTAAAAATATAATACGATTTATATTCATGTTTAAGTCATACTATGTTGCACGAAAAAAAATCTAAGTTCTTGAAATAATTGTATTTTACAGAAGTAACATTTAATTGATTATTACACATAACTTTAATAAAGAAAAATTTTTTTTTGAATTAACATAATTGTAATTCAAAAATATTTGTCGAATTTATTATCATCGACATAATATTTGATTATTTTCTGTGGACGTAACAATTTTATGAAAGATTAAATAAATTTAATATCAATAACAATAAAAAATTTGAAAAAATATTTTCTAGCAAAAATTTAATTACTACAGTATATCCTAATTAATTTTTTTCTGTATAATTAAAAAATCTATCGGCTAGCTATTTAACGTATATAACAAATCAATTCAAAAAAAGTTTTATTTAAGGCGTCTAGGGTCATAACGGTACAAATATGAAGGTCATTCATTCATTGGCAGATTGTAAATACGTATAAAAATAAATATGATATCATATCTATAATACGATATATCAAAGCAGTTATGACCAATTTAAAAGTTTTATTTATATTTCATCAAGTTTTTTTTTCAAGCCACCGGGCTGGTCTACTGGTTAACTCGTCGTCGCAAATCAGTTGTTTAACAGCTGATTTTCAAAGTCGAAGTTTCTATGGTTCAAGTCCTTGTAAAAGTTCGTTGCTTTTATACGGATTTGCATACGTCGATAACGTTGTATTTAGGTGCTTGGGATTCAATTAACTATATGTTTTAGGAATGTTCAGCCGGGGTCTCAAGACTATACATCATTTACATGCCATACATATCATCCCGATTTGATTGATAGTGAGGAAAGCTGTATATATATCATCAGTTGGGGAGAATATAAAATATTATAAAAATGTTAAAACTGAGATTTTTATGTATTTTAAAATACTACTTTTAAAGATATCAATAAAAGATTTGTTCATATCACGTATGATAAAAAGGCTCCTAGAATAGACGGAATACCTGTGGAATTACTGCGCAGTGCAGGTGAGGAAGCGATTGATAGATTATACAAACTGGTGTGTAATATTTATGAAAATGGGGAATTTCCATCAGACTTCAAAAAAAGTGTTATAGTTATGATACCAAAGAAAGCAGGGGCAGATAAATGTGAAGAATACAGAAGAATTAGTTTAACTAGTCATGCATCAAAAATCTTAACTAGAATTTTATACAGAAGAATTGAGAGGAGAGTGGAAGAAGTGTTAGGAGAAGACCAATTTGGTTTCAGGAAAATTATAGGGACAAGGGAAGCAATTTTAGGCCTCAGATTAATAGTAGAAGGAAGATTAAAGAAAAACAAACCAACATACTTGGCGTTTATAGACCTAGAAAAGGCTTTCGATAACGTAGACTGGAATAAAATGTTCAGCATTTTAAAAAAATTAGGGTTCAAATACAGAGATAGAAGAACAATTGCTAACATGTACAGGAACCAAACAGCAACAGTAACAATTGAAGAACATAAGAAAGAAGCCGTAATAAGAAAGGGAGTCTGACAAGGATGTTCCCTATCTCCGTTACTTTTTAATCTTTACATGGAACTAGCAGTTAATAATGTTAAAGAACAATTTAGATTCGGAGTAACAGTACAAGGTGAAAAGATAAAGATGCTACGATTTGCTGATGATATAGTAATTCTAGCCGAGAGTAAAAAGGATTTAGAAGAAACAATGAACGGCATAGATGAAGTCCTACGCAAGAACTATGCATGAAAATAAACAAGAACAAAACAAAAGTAATGAAATGTAGTAGAAATAACAAAGATGGACCGCTGAATGTGAAAATAGGAGGAGAAAAGATGATGGAGGTAGAAGAATTTTGTTATTTGGGAAGTAAAATTACTAAAGATGGACGAAGCAGGAGCGATATAAAATGCCGAATAGCACAAGCGAAACGAGCCTTCAGTAAGAAATATAATTTGTTTACATCAAAAATTAATTTAAATGTCAGGAAAAGATTTTTGAAAGTGTATGTTTGGAGTGTCGCTTTATATGGAAGTGAAACTTGGACGATCGGAGTATCTGAGAAGAAAAGATTAGAAGCTTTTGAAATGTGGTGCTATAGGAGAATGATAAAAATCAGATGGGTGGTTAAAATGACAAATGAACAGGTATTGCGGCAAATAGATGAAGAAAGAAGCATTTGGAATAATATAGTTAAAAGAAGAGACAGACTTATAGGCCACATACTAAGGCATCCTGGAATAGTCGCTTTAATATTGGAAAGACTGGTAGAACGGAAAAATTGTGTAGGCAAGCTACGTTTGGAGTATGTAAAACAAATTGTTGGGGATGTAGGATGTAGAGGGTATATTGAAATGAAACGACTAGCACTAGATAGGGAATCTTGGAGAGCTGCATCAAACAAATCAAATGACTGAAGACAAAAAAAAAAAAAATCACGTATGAAATCCGGGTTAGACTTTGATACGAAGCATATTGCAGGCTACAATAAACAAGTATAAATTTATTTATCTTGTGCTTATTTATGAATAAATAAAAAGAAATCGGGTATTTCAAAGGGATGAACACAATACGTTGTAGATATTTATTCTGGATTAATTTTGTTAAACATGTTTAAATAAAAATAATAAGAATATTTAGAGTTTTCTTTGTTTACCAGTATGGATGATAGAAAAAATATTAAGCCTTTCAGACAAGTTACATCAAAGTTTCGTTTTTTATTTCTATTATATATCCAATGATAACTTTTCAGTGACAGTACATATTTCAGCGAAACTTTTACGGTTGTTCTTTAAAACTTTGAAAGAAATATGTTGTTGAAAAAAAAACAATACACCAAAAAATGTTAGCCTACAAATTTCATCATTTTTTTAGTTATTGTTTTTTTTTTTTTTGTTTATCTGAGAGGAGAATAGTTTTTGAAAAGACACATTTAGACAAATTTTGTATCTAAAATAAATATAAAAATGCTAAAAAATAAAATATAAATATATAAAATAAAAAATGCTAATGTAAGAAACATAGTATTTTTCTTTTACATTGTTAATGATTTTTTTATATTATTTTCCCAATCTTGTTTTAAATCTTAAAAAAAAGAATTAATGGAAAAATATTAATTACAATTATTTTTATATAAAAGATTATAAATATGAATCATTACCAATTTCTCATAAAATAAAAAAAAAGTTTGCATTATAAATTTCTGTTATTACTTAATCTAAAATTGAGGTAAATATATGATCTCTACTAGTTTGATTTTATATCCATAAAACTGATGTATAAATACTATAAACTGGTAGGTTTTAAATAACGGAATTATTTTAGAAATGGTGTGCCACAGACTGGATGTAATCCAACTGGCCAATATATCAATCAAGAACATGCATGATTTATCAACAATAAAACTGAGAACAACTCCTTCTTTTGAAGCATAGGTTTAATTTAAATAAATGAGTTATTTTAAAATAACTAAACATATATATATATTTTTTATACATTATTTTATAAGAATACTAGCCGGTCATATATCGCTTCGCTCGACAGACCACCTAGATGCCATCTATATGGCAGACACTCCGGGACCCAGATCAGCCCAGGCGAACCCTCGAGCCTGTCCAAGAACTCCAAGGGGACACGAACCCTACCCCTGAGCAGAACTCCCTTCGTCTGCCATTACCGTCTTGCCAGGATCTCCGGCCCTCTGAACTCCCGCTGTGTTCATTACCGTAAAGGTTGGGAGAATAATACTGATAAATAATAATTATGGTATTCAAGCTTTATGGAAACCAGAAAAAGAAATTAAATTACAAAATATAGAACAGTAGTTTAACTGCGGTAACTAAAATATAGACACCTTTAACGACAAAAAATTCATAACTTATTTATGTTAACATGATAACAGTAAATAATAATGAAATGAAATTAATTATATTTATTTTCTTTAATGAATATCTTTAATCAAGAGGGTTACGGTTTAAAAACTTCCCTGAGATATAACAAGAATGTATTCGGAAAGATTGAAAACATCACCCGCAAGAACAAACATACAAATTTTTGATTTTATATATAAGAAGAAAATATAACTCACTCCAATAAATTGTTACAGGTAGAGAAAAACGCTTACCAAATTACCATCAGTATCATTTAAAATTTAAAAAACGGTTGCAAATAGGTCTTTTATTTTGTAAACTTCCAGGTAAAAGATTTCGTATCAATAATATCCTTTTTCTTCTTTTTTTAGAAAAATATTAAAAGAGAAAATGAAAGTAAAACGCTTATAGAAAAATAAATAATAATTATGGTTTATTAATATTTCTTTTCAATTTTTGGAAGCAAATATTTAATTAATAAAATCCATTATGAACATAACAAACTTCATTTTTTGCAAATTTTATAGATCCAAAATTTAAAAAAAATTAAAATTATTATTTTCCAGAATATTTTTGCAGTTTTAAAGTAGATTTTATTTAATGCGTTAATTTAAAATTAATAAACATTCATTTAAAAGCATTACTTATGCTTTAGGAATTCTAGGCTTTAGGCTAGGCTTTAGGAATTCTTAGGCTAGGAATTCTAGTATTCACAAAATACGCTACACAAACGAAAAATTCCGTTCAATTAAACAGTAAAGCAAGAAAAATATTCCTAATAAATGTAAGAACATAAACTCAGAAAAGTGATGGAAAGAAGCTACTTACTACCGACAGTGAACTTGTCTGAAATTTAATGAATAAGTATTATTTTTTTTATCAATAATTAAAAAAAAAAATTGAATATTTTTCTAAAAACAGTTTGAATATGAGAATGACATCAGGTAATATATTAAAATAATTTAACAATTCAATACTTAACATGATAATGACAAAAATATTTTTAAATCGTTTTTATTGATAATTATGTTTCCTGTTTAAAAGGATTTTATAATTACTTCATCTGGAAAACATACAATGGAGACACTTTCTTTAAAAAATTTTAAAAACCGTCAAAATAAAACCTTTAAAAAGAATAAGACGTAGAGTTAAAAAAAAAAAAAAATTAAATTTTAAGAAAACGTTAAAATGTTATGCACATACATAGCCAAACCATACTCTACAAAGCTGGAAAACTGATTCCACCTACTTCCGGGTTTGGATGTATGTGTATGTGTGTATAGGCAAACGTAATTACTACTACCAAATTGGTAGGCCTGACGTAGCTGAAAATGTCCGGTAAAAATCTAGTCTGGAACACTTAAAACGACCCCTTCTGAGTCGTGTGGTTAATTGAAACCCAACCACTAAAAAACATCGATATGACAGTCTAGCATTCAAATCAATACGAAAGCAACTACCTTTAGAAGGTCTCGAACCTTTGAACCCTAGACTTCGAAAATCAGATAATAGGTGTATTATATTAAATTAAATTTCGAAACATTAATTGAATCTTTAAAGTAAAACATAAATTATATTATGATCAGGAATATACTCTATCAACGCAATTATATTTATCCGTGCTGTATATACACACGTGCACATATATATATATATATTTGTGTGTGTGTGAGCGCGTGCGTGCGTGTGTATCTTAAAGAGAAAATAATACATTTTAAAGATTAGGATAAAATCAATTTCCTGTTGAGCTGTAAGACTGGATTAGATCCGTAGGGGGCTTTGGTGGGGTTCGCCTCGCCCATGAATAAAGCTTATTGTAGTATAATCATACATGCGGAAAAGGAATAAAGTTTGATAAAATGGGCAGAGTATTAAATTAAGAAACTTTCCTTTCCTTTTCAATAATTCGAAAATTACTTTTGTTTTATTCGGGAAATAAAAAGTGAGATGATATTAAAAAAATATTTATTATGGTGGAAAAATTCTTAATTCAAAATTATTTTTGGCGTACATTTTTGTATGCTATTATTAATTATTTTTTTAAATACGTTTTTCAAAGGTCCGCCCCAATGTACCTACATAACTTTTATTGTGTTTGGATATTTTAATAATTTTATTTCAATTCTGATTTATTCAGTTAAAAATGCTATTTTTTTATCTAGAAGATGCGTTATTTTATTACTTTATAATAGATTCCTACAAGTTGTAGTTGATGTACTTTATTTTACCTTTAAAATTTCAAATAAATTTTAACTGATTGATGAAAATAATATTTGTTTATAGGACACCGCCCATCTGCAGTTCAACTATCACATACAAGATACACAACTACTTCACCTCGTACATCGATATTTGAATCATCACAATTTTTTAAATTTAATAAAATACGCTAAGCTTTATTTTCAAGTACTAATTGAAGATTTTCAATTAGTTGAAGATTTTTAAATAAATAACTTATAATTCAGAAAAACATAACTGGAAATGTACTAATAAGACTCGAAAGACCTTCAAATCAACAAACAGATTTAAGAGCAATCCTAATAATTGTTTCTATTTTATGTTATACAGATATTGATAATTTCTAATAACTGCACTGGAATCAAAAACTTTTATAATCTATGTTTTTGTTTAAAAAAAAATTAAAGTTACCATTTGACCTTTTTAGTTAGAAAGCTACAAATAAATTGTTCATATCGTCAAAAAGCGTAGTACAATTCGTAAATAATTCATGAAATTGGAAACATCGATTTTCATTTATAAACAGCGAAACATTGCGTTAAGCAAGGCTAGGTTAAAACAAATTTTAGGTAAGGTTAGAAAATAGAGAAACCATTTCGTAGTAATGTAGTTAAGTTATAAAATTATTTCAGTCATTCGTCAATTTTTTACTTATTTATTTTAGAATTATACTAACATCAGCGATATGTATTTTAAATTGTAACAAAATATATGAATATAATTTGAGTAACACTATCAAACAGGTGGAATTTTGTTCTTTTATTAATCGGTAAAAGTTCATAATTTTTAAGGACTGAATAAATTCTACCAGACCTTCACCGTAAGAAACGATAGAAAATTATCAGTGTAAAGTAGATAAAATCAATAAAGCAATTTGATAGGTTGATTAAATTTTAAAACAACTGTAACAAAATACATACTTCTGAAAGCAATTACCAACTCTTTAGTCGATATTAAATTAGCAACACTTGATTATTTTATAAGAATCAGTCGATAACTCCCTTTCAATAAAATTATAAATAAATTATTTTTTTAGTAAAATAAAAAAAAAACAGAATTAAAAACTACTGCAATAAAAAATATTTCAAAGAAAATTCCGTATATAAAAATAAACAGTATACACATTTTAAATTCAGTTTGAGCTAAGAGATCCCTACTTTATTGCAACCGTATTGATGAGATCCATATCTAGTAAAAACTACATTAAACTACATTACTTCAAAGATAATCACTGGTTGAGTTATTGTTCATCTTAAATTAGCCAGACTCATGCTACTTACAACTTAAAGCTTTGGCTTAAAAATATTATCAATGAAAATAATATTAGATTTGAGATCTATGAACTAATTATTTAATTAAATTTGGATTTCATTCATCCAAATCAAAAATAATTTTTGTATTGAATGAAGTTAAAATTAGCCAAGAATAAAACGAAAAATATGGCAAATAAACAATGAAATGAAAGGTAAATTGGAAAAAATTATATAAGTCAGGGTTAGAATACAGCGAAATTCCTGTAGACATCAA